>NW_027103633.1:1292973-1375615 GCF_902728285.1 Clytia hemisphaerica | reverse complement strand
GATCAAAATCACGAGTGTGTTCTCAGTGTGTGAACCACTACCACATTATCCATCAAGATTGTTAGGGTATAATGGAGTCGAGGAGAAACTTAACCGAATGTTTCCCGAAAAATTTGCGAAAAGGAGGAAGTTGGAATATAAACCTTTGGAGCCTTTGGAATCTTTGGAGTCGTTGGAACCTTCGGATCCTTAGTAACCTTCGGAACCTTCAACTCCCGATGAGGCTGAACCTCTTTTCACTGATAAAGATGATGATATTGGCAGCATAAAATGAATGACTTTAAATATAATAAATTCATGTAATTACAACCTTTGTTTTTTGTGGTAAATAAAAAAATATACAAGAAACTATAAAAACAGAAAAAGCTTTTGAATCAGAATGAAAAATTCAAGTTAAATAAATAATTCAAATAAAAACCTTGGTGGAAGAAAATAAAGCAATATAAACAGCAACAGCAACTCTGTAAAAAATTTGGCTTGTTCAAATTGTAAAATCATTTCATACAATATAAAGCAAATGAAAAAGTCCAACATTATTATCAAAAATACAGATACAAAATTATAGTATGGACCTCAAGACAAGTTAAAACAAACCAATACAAAATGAAATATATGTATATTATATATAAATATATTTATGGCTCCTCTTTCTCTGCTTTTTTCAAATTTGCTCTCAAAGAGTGCTTTTGAGTTGACTTGCTTTTGAACTTGTGTTTTTCCCTTATGCTTTTGGCGTATGAAAATCCTCTGATTTTGAGGTAAAGAGAGAGTAGTTGATCAAGCAAGTCTTTCCCAAGATCTGTATCTACTTCTGGTGAATCACTTAAAAGCTGTTCCCAATACTTTTTAACCAATAAGTTTTTCATTAAATTTCTGACCATTGATTTATAGTCAACCTTTGCGACATGTTTCACGTGTGAACAAAAGTTCAGCTTGTTCAAAAACTTGTACCGTTAATTTGGAGACACACCACAATCCACCTTTATTTTTTGCTTTAATCAAAGCATGCTCTTCCATGTTAGTTGGTTCAATTTTGAATTTCTTCAAAAGATTTTTGAAAAATATCTGTTCGCCAATGTTTACTGGTGCGAAGTTTTGCATAGATTTTGTGGACTGCATGTCCAGCTATGTAATTGAGGGCTGCCTTCTCCTTTGACCCCAGTGCAGTTCTAATATCAACATTTGCATCACTTTGATTTGGTTTTAGATGCTTTACACAACTGCTAGCAAATTCCAACATTAGAAGGTTATGAACTCGTTTGTCAGTAAATAATAGATCAAGTTATTCGCCGAAAAGCAGCAAGGAATTCGTCATTTTTATTTTCCTTGTATTTGAAGATGATCTCCTCCAATTGTTTAAAAATTATATCACCTTGATTTTGCGTAATTTCAAAATCAATAAACTGGGATCGAAACTCCTCTGGATAGCACTGGTCATTTGATAATCTTTCAGCAGATTCTTTGATTAGTCTCATAATATCCATCGATCCCAATTTGTCACTTGCAATTTTTGGTTTTTCCTCCTTCTCCTCCTAACTTTTTCCAAATACACTTCATGTGGATGTTTTGCTGCTTTATGTCTCTTTATTCCACCCTTTGTCTTGCAAATCTTTACGCATATTTCACAATCAAATGTTGCCACTTGTGATGTTTCTGCAAGCTGTAGACAAAGAAAACAAAAGTTGAATTATTAACTTTCAATTAGTTAATTTTCCAAGTATTTTCCATCATTGAAACTGAAAGAATCAAGAAAATTTGATTGTTAAAGTGGAAGAAGTTGGAAGAAAAGTTTTTTGAAAGGTCTGGATTATATATATATATCTCTTTTATCACCCAAAGTAGTTAGGTATATAATATGTACAGTTTTAAAAAGAAGCGGAATATAGGACATAAAAAATAAAACAAAATATATACAAAGAAAATAATATGTTTAGGGGGGTAGGAACAGAGCATTTATAACTGTCAGGTAGATCAGAGTAGACAAGGGGATGTAGGGGAAACCAGAGGAAAAGGGATAAGACATACGTGGTCTGAATAGTTATTGCTCTGTTCTTGCCCTCTGAACGCGTTCTTCAAGGATTGCTTTAAAAGCAACACGATTTTCAAATGAGTACCAGTTGTCAATGTAGTATTTGCACTGATCAATTAAGTCTGAGTCATAATGCTGATGAGTACGTTGGAAATTCACTTTTCCAGATAAAATGTCCGTTATGTTCAGGTTGTTGTTGATTTTAACCTGTTTCGACTTAGATATGAAGCTCGAGTTACACGTGCGAGTGTATAGGCATCTTATGTGTACTGTCTTGTGGTTTTGTTAGCCAAGAGTTGGGTGATAAGTTTCAATTTTCTTCTTTGGATGATGGAGCTGGCGTCTGGGATGTCGTATAGTTTAGAGAGATAGTTTTCTTGCTGTATTTAGAAACATTGAACAGGGACTTGAGGCATGATCTAGCCTGTGCGTTGATACTGTCAAGTTCTGATTTACTTAGGTCGATAAGTTTAAGACCATACATCAGTTTAGGGATGATCAGAGTGTTGAATAGGGAAACTATTGTGTCAGGGTGGCAATGTCGTACACCAGAGGCAATGAGTGAGGAAGTGACCGACCTTAACTCAGCTATTCGTGATGACTTGTGATTTTGTAGACAGAGTTCATTTCGCTTCTTCGCCCATTGAAAGCCCAGGTGAGATAACGTCTCTTGAGGAGTGATAGCATTGTTGTTTAAGACGAGACTTGGGGAGGTAGATTGGACGTTCCTGAGATGACAAATTGGGTTTTCGATTTGGAATTGTTGAATTTGATGCCGTGTTCACGACCAAAGTTTTCACAGTGGGTGACTAGTGTCTGTAGGTGTTTTAGTGATGCGCTCAGCAATACAATATCATCGGCATATACAATGATACACACGTCTGCAGATCACCAGGTAGTGTGGTACCAATGTTAAGGGCTTTGACACTCGATATTAGGTCTTCAGTATAGATATTGTAGAAGTAGGGTGAAAGAATTGCTCCTTGACGGACTCCTTGAGTTAGCGAAAAGTAGTCTGAGGTTGTTTGAACCGTAACGAACTGATGCTGTACCCTTGAGGTAAAGTTGGATGAGAAATGATACAATTTGACTTGGAATATCTTTCTGACAGAGTTTATTGAATAAAGTGAGCCAATTACAAGAGTCGAAGGCTTTTTCCCCGTCGAGGCTACACACGTATACAGGCGAGTTCTGTCTGTTGGTGTCTTGCATAACGAGTTCAGCATGAAGTGTTGATGCACCGCTGGTGAAACCAAATTGGGATTCGATGTGATTGCGTAAGGTAGGGCATCTCTCAAGGATGACAAGTTCTAACAGCTTGGTGATGATCGGTAGAATGCTAATACCTCTATAACTATTTGCGTCATTGAGTGGTTTCTTTTGAGATTTCAGCAATGGGATGATGATTGATGTACTTAGGATGTCAGGGATGTCCTTGGAAGTCAAAATGTGTTTTAAAGAGTTTAGTTAGGTAATTGATAAAAGACTCACTCTGGGCATAGAGGTAGTGTTCAGCTGTAATCTGAAAGGGGTCACGAGATTTCCCCCCATTGAGATGCTTCAGTGCGTTCGACACTTCTGTTTTCGTGATGTAGAACGATTCATCTTGAAAAGATTCTTGGAGTGACGTGAGGAGTTCTTTTAATTTGATGTTAGTCTCTGAGTTATCGATACCTGTAACCCTTGGGGTGTTCAAGAGAGTGTCGAAATGGTCATGGAAGTCTGTTGTAATGTCTGATTCATTAGTCTTGTTGTTAATCGTGTACAGCTTGCGAGGTCCTTTTTTTAGGAAGTTGATCTGTTTCCAGTACGAGGAGGGTTTGATTTTCTTTAGTTTATCGACTTTGATGTAGTGATTGATTGTCTCTTGATGTTTGGAACGTTTAACCAGTTTGCGAAAGATTTTGCGAGCAAATAAATATCTATTGTAACTCACATCTAAGTTTGATTTTGGAAAACCGTTCTCTCTCCAGATGTTGAACATACACTTCAGATTCTTGTGAGCGTTCTGTAGTTCCTCGTTCCACCATGATTTTGGGATGAAATTGTACTGAGTTCGGTTTTCAGAAGTATAACAGTCTCTAGCAGAGGTACGCATGATATTGTGAAGTTCATGTATCATTGACTCTGTATCAGTCTTGGATGTTGTTTCAATAAGCTCGGACACGCGACTGCGGTAGTCCTTGGTAAATTTGCTATTTTTCCACATAAAGCTTGGAACAGATTCAGGTTCTTCCGGGTGAGGATCGTTGATAACGTTATGATGTGGGCATGATGGTATATTTATTGTGGCATCGACTGGTAGATGGTCTCCAGTGTTAGTTGCATCAGGTAATAGAACAGATGTATGTAGTACATGTATGGGTCCTACACCATGGGTTATGTCAACCGGTAGGAGATTGTTATCGAATATGAATTTTGATAGGTGGCCGGAGAGTGCATTGGATTGGACTGTTCGTTATGTTGCTCTATGCTTGATTTGGGTATCCTACATCAAAAGAAGTTTGGAGTTCAATTCAATTCAATTCAATTCAAAACATATATTTACCCGAAGGAAGGGACACCAAGTTTAGAAACCTAATTACAAATGGTGCAACCTAATAAAAAAATGAAAAGTTTTAAGCAAAATAAAATAAAATATGATAAAACAAATAATAAAGTATCCTATATCCTAAATAAATCTTTTTTTTCTTTTCTTTTTGTATTTACATTTTTAGTTTTTTCATGAAATATATACAGTTAAAAAATAATAAGACTCTGGTATGCAATTATTGTTGTTGAGGGGGTTCCTGAGGGGCGTATTTGTTGAGGTAAAATTCATGAATATGTGATAATAAATCTAGTGGTTCTATGATTTGCAGATTTTTGTCATCAAGATGCTCTTGTAAATTATTCCATTGACGTGAAGCTAGCCGTGTGAGGGAGTGGAGGCCAAAGGTGGTTGTATTGACATTCCTGATGAAAAGGAGGCTGATATGGTTGGCTCTAGTCCCAATGTCATGAGGAATTATAGAAAAGGTAAAAGTAGAAAGACAGTCAGAAGGAAGGTATCTATTCAGGTAGCGGTATATGAACATAATATTGAGTGTTTCAACAAGATCAAAGAATTTTAGGATTTTGAGTTCATTATAGGTGGGAGTGACAGAGGCCCTTGGTTCTTGGAAGGTCATAATCCTGATGGCGGTGTTTTGAAGGACTTGGATTCTGTGGGTGACAGTGTTATCACAGAGGCCCCAAGTTTGACAAGCATAGCGAATGTGAGAGGAGAAGATAGCGTGATAGACGTTGATAAGGTTTGGAAGAGGGAGATAGTGACGGAGTTTAGAGATAGCCCCATTTGCACGACGAAGTTTGGCAGCAACAACAGCAACATGTTGTTTCCAAGAGAGGTGTTCATCAAGATGGACACCTAGATATTTGATGGTTTTACTTGGGGTTAAGCGCTTACCTGAAATTTCGATTTTCGGAATAGTATCAAGACGGCGCCTATTGGACCTAAAGATGATAAATTCGGTCTTACTAGCGTTAAGCGATATTTTGTTAGCATTCAGCCAGCTAACAAGAACTCTGAGGTCAGAGTTCACTCTCCCACACAGAGACCAGACAGTTTGAGAGAGATTTAGTAAATGAGTGTCGTCGGCAAAGTGATAGGTTTCTGAAGTTCTAATATAGTAATGGAGATCATTAATGTATACAAGAAATAATAGAGGACCCAGGACAGAGCCCTGGGGTACACCGTGTTTAATTGGTTTATGATTTGAGTTTGTTCCCGAGATTGAAACATATTGGGACCTATCCGAGAGATATGACTTGAACCAGGCTTTAGTATTTCCTCGGATGCCATAGTGATCTAGCTTAGATATTAGTATTTCATGATCCACTGTGTCAAAGGCCTTTTGTAGATCGACAAATACACCACAAGCAAACCCACCACCATCAAGGTGTTCTCTAATACGTTCTAAGATGTTCATGAGGGTATGAGTTGTTGAATGACCTTTACGAAAACCAAATTGTCTAGAGTAAATTTGATTGAATTGGTTTAAAAATTCTACGACCCGCGAATACATAATTTTTTCATAGATCTTTTCTATGTTAGATAATAGAGAAATTGGGCGATAGTTTGAGACATCGAGCGGGGAGCCTTTGTTTTTGAAGACTGGAATAACCTTCGAGATTTTTAGTACTTCAGGAAATACCCCTGCATGATAGGATCGATTGATTAGAATTGAAAGGGGCTTTGAGATCTTATCTTGAAGGATTTTGAGAATTTTTATTGGGATACTGTTTGGTCCAGATGACTTAGAGGAGGAGAAGGATCCAATAATTTTTGCAACTTCATCAGATGATGTAGGTCTGAGGAAAATGGAGTTTTGATTTCTGTGTTTGAGGAAAGAGGAGAAGTGTTGATAAGAGGGGGGGATCTTGTCCCTGATGTCATCAGCAATGGAAGTGAAAAAGTTGTTAAAATGGTTAGCAACTTTGTCAGGCTTCGATTGAATCTGACCATCAATTGAAATGGAGATATTGGAGTTATTTTGAGTTTTTGATGAAATAATGTCACGGATCCCGGACCAGACTTTTTTCATATTATTGGAATACCTTTGAAAAAAGCTTGTGTAATAATTTTTCTTGCTTAATTTAGATAGATTGACTATTTGGTTTCGATAGGTCCTGTAAAGGCTGTCAAAGTGATCTGCAGTTGCTTGATTTTTTGATTTGAGAGATTTCCTTTGAAAGAAGTCCCTCTTTGACATTGATTTAACTATGCCAGGTGTAATCCAGGGCTTAAGTTTAGATTGAACCTCTCTCTTGGTAAGCCTGACTGTGGGGACGTGTCGATCTACAAGTACCTTCATTTTATCATTGAAAATATTGAAGCATTTGTTAGGGTCCAAGTCAAACCTATCGAATAACCAAACAGAAGTATAGAAACTACTGCATGCACCCTTACACTTAAAAGCAGTCAAAAGTAAAGCAAATATTATTAGTATAAAGGGAAGGTGTACGTGTGAAAAAAGAACAAAGATTTGCATTGGAACTTACATCTGACTCCATAGAAATAATCTGCTCCGATACTTCTTCCTCACAGTCGAAAAAACCAGCATCAAGCAAGGAAAGGATATCTTCAATTGGGTAATCACTGCCTGAATTACTTGAGCTGGCCGCCATTTTGAATTTTTCTTCTCATTCAGAAGGTCCGGGCACGAATATCTCAAGTTCCCCTCGCTAAAACAATGCGCCTATTGTTCGTTTCCCGTCTATGGAATTTTTCTTTAGTCTATGCTGTAACCAATTCTATTTTTATAATGTAACATATATGTATTTCAATACTAAAGGCGTGTTCACTGCAAGATCTATCCAATAAACTATGCCTTATGTGTCTATTATTGTTTGAGATTTGAGAAGAGAAAATAGCTGAGAAAAATAAATTCATTACTTTTACTTACCTCTACTTTTAACTTTCAAATCATTCTGCTTTTTCTCTCAGCAAGTGTGGTCGCTCGAAAGCGGGATTCCGCACCGGGTTCTAGGCCGACTTTTCGACTTTCTTTGTTTCCTCTGTTTACTTTCTTTCATTTATTTCTCTAATCACTTCTGGATAGTGTCAGGCCAACACTACTCCTATTCTTTCGGGAAGATGACGGGTGGCAGGGAATGCTTACTCTGGGTACCGCACCTGATCTCAGAATTTGGTCTTCATCTTTTCATACTTTTTTAATTTTCTTTTGGTTTAGATCTCTTTTCTTTTTAAATATTGGGTACCTATTTGCTAAATTTGTTTTAAATGTTCTAGTAATGCGACTCTAGTGAAATTTGGTTTGTTTTTGTTTTCTCTTTTTGCTTTCTTTCATTTATTTCTCTAATCACTTCTAGATAGTGTCAGGCCAACACTACTCCTTTTTTTTAGAATTTTTGCCGGCGCCAACGAAACAAGATGGCCGCTTGAGCTTCGCTGAAACATCTTCTGCAGAAAAAATTCTACTGTAAATTCAATATCTGAATAAATCTTGACAATCTTATACAGAAGAAAATGTGTATCTCAAAAGAAGAGCTCCTGGAAGCACTAGAACAAAAACTAGATGCGAAGTTAAATTTTTGTAGAATCAATTAAAGAAATCAGAGAATCGGTTTCAACAATCCACAAAGAAAACTCTGTTAGAGATTCCAAAATATCCGATCTGGAAAATTACTAACTTACTCAAAGAGGAACTAGAAGAATTAAAGGAATCACATGAAATGCTGTCAAAATCATTCACTGAACAATTAGATAGATCGATGAGGAACACTCTTGTAATTCGTAATGTGAAAGAAGAAGAAAACGAAACGGAAAATGACAGAGGAAACTGTTGCTTACCTCTTGTCTAGACACCTTCTAAAAGACAAAGATACAATAACCAAAATGCTCCAACATGTCCATCGTGGAAATGGTAAGGACAAAAAGACTATTTATGCTAATTTTCATTCTTGGAAAGATGCTCAAATCCAGGCGTAACTAATCGAAGGTAATCGAATTCATCGAAACTAATCGAAGATTAATCGTTTCGATTAGTCTTTGATTATCGAAGTTATTGAATGCTTATCAAATTAATCGAAATTTACAATCTTTTTCTCAAGTAATTTGATTACCTTCGATTAGTGTTCGATGACTTTCGATTACTTTTCGATTACCATGATAACTTGACCGCCGACTTGCGGTTTTGATTGTGTCATTTGATTGCGTGAATGTGCGGACTGTACGATCTTCACTCTACCTCCTCTGATCAAATCAGACAAGACTTTCGTCAATCAAAGGTCAAGAAAACTTAAAGTAAAAAATCCACGAATTGGCACGACATTTTATGATGCAAAAAAGGAAAAAAGAGTTCGGTGCATCGACAATGTCGAAAGCTGAAATGATTTCAGACTGCCACATGGGTCTCTGTGGAAATCCTGGCACCGGCAAAACGATGGTTGCCCGATGCATGGCAGGTACGCATGATTTCTTCTCTAAAGTATTACTCAAGCTTTCCAGTTAAAATTTGATACTGTTGCAAGCCGGTATTAAAATATTGACATGCTTATAAGATATCAACCATGCAGGCACCCGAATCGAAATTGTGCTAATATAGCATCTATCACCGTGTTTATTCTAACCCCCCCCCACCGGCTATTGAATTTTACATTTTTTTCCAAACCCTGAAAAGTATGTTCTTGAAAATCTAATTTTTTTTTTTAGCAAAAGGCTAAATTCAAAATAAATTATTAAGACATTACTTTTCAGGTATTTTAAAATATATCGGACTGCTGAAGTCATCAGAATTGATCGAAGTTCAACGAAGTGATCTCGTTGGTGCTTACATCGGAACAACCGAGGAAAAACCGTACCAGTCATCAAGAAAACAATGGGGAAGGTGTTGTTTTTGGATGAGGCATACACCTTGTTTAAGAATTCCGACAGAGATTATGGAAGATTATGCTGTTGAAGAGATTATGCGGTATCTGCTGCCCAGCCCAGACGACAATATGTCCAATATCCTGTCTTTATTTTTGCTGGATATTCATCCAACATGAATGAATTCATCAACATGAACAGGGGTATGAGGAGGAGGATAACGCACTGGTTTGACTTTGCGGACTATTCACCCACTGAATTGGCGAGCATAACAACGACGAAACTCATACTGAAGAAAATAAATTTTTCTTACGGCATTGAAGACATGTTGGTGGAATGTTTTCTCAGCATCCCCTCTTCCATTCGATCTGAATACAATGCTTCACTTTGTGACAGTTTAATAAAGCGGATACTTTCTAAACAAGAAAGCCGCCTAAGCTTTAGTGCACATTTTCATGAACTTTCCACAGTTACTGTGGAAGATGTCCAAGCTGGTATCGAAGAGCTTCAGCGCTCACATCGATCAAATGAGTTGAAGTTTGCTGACAAAGAGACCCAAACGCCTCCCGATGTGATTCTGGATATTCCAGGTGTTGGTATTGTACCAGGGTCTCCAGGACCTCTTGGATCAATTGGTGTAGGCGAAGACGCCCTACAGAAAACCGCTCCTGATAATGATGCTGAGTCGGAAAAAGTGATTTCTGATGTCAAGATCTATAATGTATTCAAAGTGAAATCACCTCCAAAAGATGACAAACACAAAACAAAGGAGAAATTGATGGATCGACACCCGATGATGAAATCAAAGAAAAATCACCTCCAAAAGATGACGAACTCAAAACAAACGAGAAACGCACCCCTCAGAAAGCTTTAATTAATATATCTAAACCAACAATCTAAACCACACCACGCTCACCACCAGCATGAACAACCGAGAAAAACGTTTGAAACGCAAGAGAGATATCAACTCGACTTAAGTTAAGATTTTGATTCTTTGTGTTCGTATTAGCTTTATTTTTTACACTGTTTGCTTTCATTATGCTTTCATTATGTGGTAGTTATCACTTTATATATCTTTTGCACCATAGATGATAAACTAAAATAATTTTTTGAGATTCATACTGTACTTATGTTTTAGTTATTTTATAGGTTTTTAAGCAAAAGTTTGTGTTTAAAAACTAAACCATTCTTTGACAAAGTACTTTATTGCGTGAAAATTTTGTGGTTGAGGCCGAAATAACCGCAAAATTAAATTTCGCTCCGCCGCGAATAACGATTTTTTTAACAACACTTTATTTCTTGTTTTCGATAAAGAAATTCAATTGTCAGAAAAGTACCGCCAAATTAAACCAATCGCGTAATTTTCATGCAATAAAACTTTCTGTACATTTAAGTTTTTCATAGGTTTTGAAGTAAAAGTTAGATTTTAAAAACAAAACTATATTTCAATGCAGTATGTATATTGTACATTTTTTATTTTTAAGCTGGAGTGAGATTTTTAAAAGTGAAAACGATGCATTATTTTTATTTGACTAAGTGCATACATTCTTCTCGGGATATATAAAAACATTGTTAACATAGTTTTCACAAATATTGTTGCCGAAATCCTTCCATATGGTTGTGTACAATCGTACTTTGGTTTTGATAACTGCCTTTTGGGATGGGAGTACTCTTAGGAGCCAAATAAACGCCCCCCCCCCGTTTGTTAATTTTTCGAATTTTTTCCAACCCCCCTGGACCTTATTATGACCCCCCCGCTTATTAATTTTTGAAAATATTCTCAGCTACAAAAAGGAAAATTCCTTGTTTTACTCTAAAAAGCCTAAATTTAGTCTATTTTGACCCTTTTGACCCTTTTTAGGGTTTTTAAAGGTCCATTTTCCAACCCCCCCCCAGTTATAAGTACCCCCCGTTTATTTAATTTGAAAAAAATTTCCAACCCCCCCATTTATTTGAACCCCCTGTTTATTTGGCACCTAAGAGTATATATTTATGTCTAAAGTTAATGTTGAAGTAATTTTTCTGTTTGAAAACGAGGTCAATGCTTTTATACATTTCGAGAAGTGTGTATTGTAGTTATTTATAGCGTTTTAAGGAAAAGTGAGACTTTTAAAAACAAAGTATTTTGTACATTATTTAGTTATCTTACAGATTTTTATTAAAAGTGTTTAAGTGAGATTTTTAAAGCATAAACCATATTTTGACGAAGTATATCGATATCGTACAGTATTGTATTTTTATTTTTATACTTATCTTATATGCTCATCTATACTTATATATTGTAAAAAAACTTTCAAGTGAAAAGACCAATAGAGCAGTTCTTTTTTGATTTAACGAGACTATCGAGACTAAAATAATTTAATAGGTGCTAAATGGGACGCAGCTTTCTAATACTATGCATAAAGTAATACTAAGCTTACAAGAAACCATCTTTCAAATAGGAATGATTAGAAACGCATCCTCAACACCCCGGGGTCGTGTGTTTTCCACGACAAAACGAGTCCTCCTCTTCCCTAAGGAAGAGGCGTTCATTGGAGGGGCAATTATTAAATAGTTTTCTAAAAAGGGAGATGTTTATTCGAAGTACTAATACAGTAAATACAATGAGTTAAAGTCAGTTAATTTTCACTAACTTCCCTTACGGAAGGAGCTATTTATGACCTAAGGCGCATATTATCTAGCCTGTACATAGATACCGTGAAAAGCACAGGTCGAAATCATATATCGACGCTGTGCCGCCGAATCGAGATTCTATTCAGCGCGCAATCAGCGAAGACAAAAGTAACCATGACGACCATCCAAGATCTTGGATGAAGTTCAATGATGATATTATTATTCCCGTCGTTGAAAACACAACTAAAAATATCATCAGTGCTTTTTAAAAAGAGTCAGTGATAGAGAATCATAACATAAAGTCTGTCTATTATTTCGATTCAATTAAAGTGACATTTCCATAATTAATAGTTTAGTAATTACTGTTATACATTTGGGGATCATGTAAAAGATTTCTTTCGAAAGAAACTCACTTCAATTACACTTTGAGGTTTCTGGGGAATTCGTAAATAGTAAACTGCATACTGATACAGTCTGCTAGGCATTAATATGGTAACATTATCTCTTCATCTTTGATTCTTTCTACAGTGATTAGATTGACACATGCGCGATAAAATTTCTATTATTGATCTTCAGAGGTTAATATATTCTTTGAAAACTTAACCTCTGATACTCAGGGTAGTACATAGATATTTGTTTACAAGTTTTTCTTAGACAAATTATGTGCAGGTTGGATCATGAGCGGCTAAGGTCATAAATAGCTACTTCCGTAACCACGCTATTGTGACTTTCTACCGCTGGATTGAAAATAATCTGCGGCTCCTTTTTTCACTACTTTTTAGCTCGCGACATTTTCACCATTTTTTAGCTCGCAACATTTTTACCATTTTTTAGCTCGCGACATTTTTACCATTTTTTAGCTCGCAACATTATTACCACTTTTTAGCTCGTGACATTTTCACCACTTTTTAGCTCGCGACATTTTTACCACTTTTTAGGTCGCGATCTTCTCAAAATATACCAACTCGCAAAAAAATAATTTTGCAACACACTGCACGTCATAGGCTAAATGGTATGCACCCATAGATAGCTGTTAGTTTAAACCATAGGTCATGGGTGATCAAAGTACAAACAAGCATAAGGTACAAAAAACTTTTAAATTAGGCCTACCATTTTTAAGGTTGCATACCTGCAAGCTTCAAAACCATTTTGACAAACCCAGAAGTTGATTCATATGGATTAAAAGCTAAATGTTATTCACCCTAAGTCATTCAATTTTGTAAAAAAAGGAGCTCAATTAAGGAAGGATTGTGTGATTTTAGTACCATGTGACACAAATAAAGTATAAGGGTTAAATGACTAAGAGTATACTAGTATACTATATATAAATGACATGGATTTTAAAATTATTTTCCATTGATAAAAGGGAAGTATATATGATAAAAACACATATACTCTCAAAGATGTGCTGAATATCCAAAGCAATACCTTCGATTGACTTTACTACATTCATCTTCATCATGTAAAAATTGCTCGATCTTCAAGGAAAGTCCACCAAAGTTGTTCAAGTTTAGGTCCAGAAAATTATGTTCTAGTTGCCTGAATTTCTTGCCAATGATTGGTTGCTGATAATAGTGTAAAAGAACAGCCATGATAAAAACTCATTAAATTGATTTCAAATTGCAGAAAGTACCAGAGGAAAATTTTTTTAAACAATACCGGGTGCGCCACAAAAAAGTTTCTCTCTTTGAAACTAATTTTCTCGAAATCTAAAGATTTTAAAAGAACCATTTCTATTTCATTTGAAAGAAGAAAGATTTTGATGGATCATTTATTAAATTCGATTCAGTAAATCAAAAGTTATGTTCAATTGAATAAAAAAGTTACTTTCGAAAAGTGCTGAAAAACGTTAAAAATCGACCTATCAAAACAAACAAAAGCATCATTACATGATACATCAGTATTTTCGTTTCAGTCATTAATAATGATAATTAGCTGTCTAAACGACCTTTTGTTGTATAAAGGAAGGTTGAAATCCATCGAAAAAGGCCAAAAAATCTGGTAAAATTCATGAAAATACATCAAATACAGATTTCGAGGTAGATCCAGCCTTACATAGACTTTATCCAGTGTAGAACCAAAAATATGAGGACAATTTCGGTAAAAGTAAATTAAAGTGATTTTGTTGAAAATTTTAAACCCTCTCGACCCTTCAGTCTCAAAATTTATGTGTTTAGTTTCTGGAAAATGCTTTGCGACTGCCAATTTTAAAATAAAAATTTGATAGGTTGAGCATAGGTTCGACTTTGAGCACTTTCTGAATGTAACTTTTTCATTCAATTGGGCATAACTTTTGATCTAATGAATCGAATTTAATAAGGGACCATCAAAATTTTAGTTTATCTTTCTTCTTTTCAATGAAATGGGAATGGTTCTTTGAAAATTTTTAGATTTAGAAACAATTAGTTTCAAAGATAAGAGAAACTTTTTTGAGGCGCATCCGGTACAATTACAATTACAATTGAAAATACAGAATACAAATACAATTGTAATAAATTTTACTGCTTTTGTCCATTTTTGGACGGCAAAAATTGCGTTTTCATGTTTCAAAACTCTGCTGTTTCACTGAAAAACCAAAGAGAAAATTACTTCTCAAAAATTGGTAACCTCAAGGTAGAACTAATCCCTGCATGCAAAATATAATATACTTACAGGTTCTATTTTCAGCAGGAGTGAATTCATCTTTCTATGTATAATGTTTGACATTGGAACACAAAATTATGATATTTGCTTTTGGTTACAGATTTCTGCAACACTTAAAATAAACACCAAATACTGATTTATATTTTGAGAAAAATGATAAAGATTGTTTAGTTTCCAAGGGATTGAAAGAAGTCAGACAACACAAAAATCTCAAATTGTCAAAAAACCGAACGATCAATTTAGGTCGTTTGTGAAATTCTATGTAAATCATTTTTAGCTTTGATTTACAAGGTATATACAAATACATACAAATACTTTTGGTGTACTTAAACTTATTGGATTTGTATTAGTAGAGATATATATATATATATTATTTTACCATATAAACTATAACTAGTAAATGGGACCTAAGTCAAACTTTAATCATCAAAAATTGTTAGGTAAAAATCACTATTTCATATTCAAATTTATAAATCTGTCGATAGTCAAATTGTTATCTGACAACACCTGCTCTAGGAGAGAGGGAGTTGTTCTTCCGATTCTATGATATTTATCGGAATTAAACATTAACTGTTTAATACCACGATCTACAGACATTCGAACGACATGTCCTGCATAATTCTTTTGCTGTTTTCGAATGAAACTACTGACGTCTTCAGTATGGCAGATAGAATGGAGCTTAGCGTTATTAATTTTTAATCGAAAGTCTCCTTCTTCAGTATCGACTCGACTGAAACCACGTCGTATCATTTTGCGAAGTAGACTTCTGTACGTTGAATCAAGCTTATCAAATTGCGCTGCGGTCAGATTCCAATTCTGACAAGAGTACGTTAGTCTACTTCTCACAAAGGAGTTAAAAAATTTAACTCTTGTAGATAGATGAATTCCATGATTCTGAAGGAGGTTTGTCATACTTGCGAATTTTCCAAGTGCCATCTGAATGCGATAGTTGATTTCAATGTCTCCGGTATTAGGCGCATTTGGAGAGATGTGCGAACCAAGATATTTGAACTGGCCTGAATTTTTCAACGGGACATTGCGAATATTAATGATGCTATCAGGATAGTTTGTCTCGAGGTAGCAGTGATTGAGAATCATCGTCTCGGTTTTGGTTTCGTTGATTCGAAGACCAAATTTAACGAATAAGTTGTCTAGAAGTGTTGACGCTGATTGTAGAGATGAAAGATCAGTCAAGAAAAGTATCAGGTCGTCTGCGTACCCACACCATGGGAGTGATGATTCACCTGATAGCTTCTCGTTCTGATTTCGCATTCGAAGTCGTTCTGCTCTAGAGATCGATCTTGGATTGATTCGATACTTATGTTTAAAGAAACTAACCTCGTCAGTAAAGTTACATTTTTTAATAAAAACTCGCATGACGTAGTCAATGTAGAGGTTGAACAACAGAGGACTCTCAGGTCCTCCTTGACGAACGCCTGATGATACATGGAATGAAGTGTTCGCTTCATGGAAGGTCAAGGATGTTTGACTGTATAACTTCTCTAAGATATCGAATAGTTTTAGGTCAGCATTATCAGGAAAGCGAATTCTGATTGATTGAAATAGCCAGTCTCTGGGTATATGGTCAAATGCAGCCGTTAAATCAACAAACAGTAAGTAGAGTGGTTGCGTTTTTCGATTGGATATTTGTTGTGTTCTTTTGATAGTGAAAATTCCGTCTGTTGTACCTCTGTTTTTTCTAAATCCATTTTGTTCATCTGTGATTTGTGCCTCATACCACGGTCTGATTCGATCCAGTATGATATTTATCATCAATTTACATACAGTCGAGCCAATGCTGATTCCCCGATATTTGGTTGGGTCGGATTTGGAACCCTTCCCTTTCCAAAGCGTTTTCAATCTCGAGTTTCCCCAGGCGCTTGGTAGATCCAGATTAGACCAAAGATTTTCTGCCAATTTATGGATAACTTGGAGCATAATCGGGTGCTCGCATTTTTTGAGGATTTCAGGGTCAATGTCATTGCTAGCTTTGTCTGATTTTAGTTGATGAAGGTGCTTTTGAATTTCCTCGATGGACGGGGTATCAGTGTCTATAGGGATGTTGGTGGAAATGTTACGAAGCTCATTTATAAAATCTGGCACGTTAGTCGAGAGTTCTTCAGGGATTATGAGATTATCACGGCTAGGATTGAAATGTTTTTGGAAGTGTTTTAGAAGCATTTCTGGGGGGCATTTTGCAGTTGTGCTTCTAAGGGTTGTCTCTTGGTTTTTAGCCCTCGAAAAGAGTTTGTCGAGTTCTCTATTGATGGCAAATTGATTGATCTTTTCAGCTTCTGATTTATAATACTGATTTCTGAGATGTTTTGATCGTAATCGTATCCTCTTTCTAATAGTAAATAGTCCCTTACTATTGTTACGAAGAGTTAATTCATCTTTCAATCCGTACAGACGTTTCAATTCCTCATCGTTATGCCATGGTTGGTATAATCTTGATCTCTCAATTTTGGGAATAGATTCTTCTGCAGATGAATTTATATACGTAATAAACGATTCATTGATGATAGAGTTATTATTTTGAAGTAAATCGATTTGTTCCAGTTTAGTAACGGTATTTTCGAGAAATGCGTTATAAATTTGCGTATCCTGTAGACACTTCAAGTTCAGCTTGATACTTTTCGGTGTCCTATTTCTTGAAATGTATCGACCAATTTTTGAGCTTGGTGTACAGATGTCTGCTATAAGTAACCGATGGTCAGAGTCAAAGTCAAAACTGTTGTACACACGACAGTTATTGGCATATTGGCGAAGCCAGCTACAACATAATACGAAATCGTATACTTTCTTGGTAACTCCATCTGGCGAATGCCAGGTGATTCGACGGCACTTTTTGTGGGTAAACCAAGTGTTCAGAACAGATAGTCGATTACGGTTGAAAAATTCATGAAAGCGAAGACCATTGTTATTTACTATAAGGTCATCGATCAGGGTGTTTTCACGAAGGGAAGAATTATATAAGGTGGCTGATGAGGTAGCATTAAAATCACCAAGACAGATTACTTTTCGTGTCTTTTCACAGATGAATTGTTTGTTTAGGTTGGCGTAGAAGAGGTTTTTGGATGAGGTTGAATCGTCCTCAGTCGGAGCGTAGCAACAAATTATTCGAAGGGAGCAGCCACGTATGGTAATGTTTGCAGTAATTATTCTCGGACTTACTGGAAGCACTTCCTCTATTTCAATATCATTTTCGATTTTGATTGCAATACCAACTCCATGCTGTCTTTTCATAGAATAGCCACACCAGTACAGTTCATATTTATAGTTTTTATATAACTTTGAGGGAAATTTGTCATTTAATACCCTGCGTTTCATTTTGAAATAGCTCAAGCAAAACAGGTCAAATTATAAAAAACTAACATAATATACCTTTCTCGTATGGAAAAAACATATTTTTTGCACTTCTTCGCCTTTATCTTCACCTTTTTAAAAGGCTTCACATTTGTTAAAAGGTGCTTATCAGAAACACCATGCTGGCTGGTTGAATTTGCTAGTTCAAAGTCACAAAGTCCCCATGCTACTGCTTCTGGCTCGTAAATCAACCCATCATTGAAACTAATACAATCTGCCAGGTTTAGGATCTTTGGAGGAATCACATCGGGGATATACATATTTGATTGAAGCTCTATTGTTTTCTGCCTGTGAGGATCTTAATAAGTTTCGCTTTCAACACTCGCCTTTGCTTTTAATACATTCCCTGAATTTGGTTGACTCTCGTGCAACTTCCGTGCCAAATAGACTAATGCCTGTGAATGCAAGTACCCTTGTCATGTATCTAAGGTAAAGAGCACACTGAGATACATACGCATATTTGCGCAAAAATAGAGACCTTTAAAAATGTTATCATAAATGTCATAAAATTCCCGTTATGGAGTGAAAGATCTTCATATTATTAGAAAATTTTTATGGTGCCGACAACTTAATCATGCTAGGCGTCTATCACGAATATCTTCATTTCGCGTAATTTAACATTAACAATATGAGTCTGTCAGTCGGTCAGTAAAGTGAACGTAATTAGACAAGAGGAAATAAAAAATCTGACAATTCCCTTACCCGTCTGGTTAAACCTTTTTCTTTTTACACCCATTATTGGTACAATACCAGCTATTATTTTTGTTGCTATGTACATGGCTGTATCTCATAGGGCTTGAAGTTGATACCTTGCCAATAACTGCATCGCTGAGCTTAACAACAGTGGGAAGACAAACATGTTGAAGTGCTATCATTTCATTTTGCTTTAATTGGTTTGGTGTAAATTCTTTTATTTGTTGTTCATAAGATCTTACACTGTAGATGGGTTAAGTAGCAGCAGAAGCAGAGGGCGTGTGTTGACAATTAAATTGTTCAAGCTTTCCTGACGTTGCACGCACACCTCTATAAGGTAAACAATCTCTAGCATGGCAAGTCCGTTTTGAGTTTTCTTGAAACATAAAATGACGATCACCTTTCGGACTTGTCTTGTGGATTAAGAGCCTTCCATGGTCCTCCATATCCCAAACAAGGACACAATTAGGATGACTTCTTGTCTCTTTTTGGGCTTTATAATTGCACTGCCTTCAATGTAATTGCCACATGTAGGACAGTTCTTTGGTTTCGATTTATTACCATACTCCTCACCACATTCTTCACGGGTATCTTTTTCACTTTTGCACGAGGCTGTCGAAAAAAGGAAACAAGTGTGGTTAAGATAGCGTCAAAAAACTGACCTTCAATCTTACCGCCTACTTTCTAACGAGGAGAGCCGCAGCATTATGGAAAAGCGTCAAACGTTATCCCACCTTAAATCCTCAAACATGCAAGAAACTCTTCTAACTTCATGGATTTCTTTATGAAACTTGTTAAACTTGTATGGGTCGAAAAAACTGTTCCTGAAACATGGGGAAACGGGAACATTGAAGCCTTATGGAAAGGAAAAGGCTCAAAAAGTGATCCTGCCAAGTACCGCGGTCTTAATATCGGCTCGATAGTATGACTCACCGACAACCAGTATGGTTTCCGTCAGAATCGTAGTACGAATGATGCTACCTTTGTGACAAAATATTTTCAGCAAATCTCGAATGATCAAACAACAACCGGCTACTTACTCTTTATCGATTTATCTGCCGCATTCGACCATATCGCCCGCTCCTGGCTCTGGAAATCGATACGTCTTCGATTGTCGCCAGAACTTGAAAATACGACCCTTATCGATATTCTGCAAAATTTATACTGCAAAACCACTATCACTATCGAAAGTAAATCCGTTCCTACCACATCCGGTGTTCGTCAAGATGGTCTAGAATTGCCTCCTTTGTTTGACTTATACATGGACTTCTTTATGTGTATCTTGATCAATCATGCGAACGATGCATCCTTAAAATTCTTCAAATTCAAATACAGAATTGCCTCAGCATGTACCGACCGAGTAAGAGCTGAACATCAATTGACAATCCACTTGATTCAACAACTTGTTGATCCAATAAAGTCTTAAAAGGCCTTTCACGTTTTGTATAATTGTTACATTTGAAGGCAAGCATTTTTACTGATCGGTCAAGGGACATTCTAATCACATGTTTCATATAATTATGTTGTTGTTTTCGAATAAAACAACACACTTCACTTCCACAGAGGTTGTGGAGTTGTTTATTACTAATACGATAACGGTAGTCATTCTCACTTTCATTGACGAAACGAAAACCTCCTCGAACGATACGTCTGAGGAAACAACGATAGGTTACATCAAAGCGTTTTATTTGTGCTTTGTTGACATTCCAGTTTTGGCAAGCGTAGGTCAGTGTACTACGGACAAAACTTTCCAGAAATTTGACTCTTGTTCTTAAATAAGTAACCATCTTTTTGTGTTTTCATCGTTCTTTGACGTTTTATCGAATAATTCAAAAGGTAAGCTTTTATAAAAAAAATGTGGCAACGTTTTTTATCTTTCTGGATCATAATGGTAGAAAAAGTTCCATAGATTTCTTGACAAAAGGGGACTTATTACACTCAGAAGATGACTCTTATATTTCTTTGTCAATTTTACAAAGTTGATTGTTGTCAACATCAATCGATAGAGAATTTAATAAGCTTGCGAAAAGCGTTATGATTTCGTCTAACCCTAATCCCCTGTCCAATCATTTCAATAAACGCATAATCTTGAATTTTATTTTAAGGGACTTCATTACTAGCAAGAGGTTTATCGCTTGTAAGATCGCCGCGAGTACTACCAGTATCTTTATCAGCCCAAATGCCATCACCACAACTGCAATCTTTATCACGTCATTTTTCACCAAATAATCCAAACATGCCAAAGAAAAGAAGACAATCTAACAAACGACCTGCAAGAGATGATATGAAGATAGAAAAGAAACGGCTGGTTGCCATCAGCCATTGTTATTTGTCTGAAGTTTAATTTTTAATTTACCTTGATGAGGCGACACTTTTTGACGGGCTTGTGTCCTATCTGGAAAGATATCGAGTTCATAAAAGTGGCCAACAAACGACTGCGTAGAATCGATCGGAATAATGAGTACGACACACAAGCCGTAAATACCCTCTACAAGACTGGGGCAATCTATGTGGCAGTCCATCTTGAGGAAGAACAGGTAAGCTTAAAAGAAATTGTTTTAGATTTTGAAATTATTCTCAACTTTATAATCTAAGAGTGTCTGGATATGAATTTCTCACTTGAAAAATGGTCCAATTCAGGTTAAATTTTGCACACTTGATCCTTGGGTTAATCCCTGGGGTGTTTTTTTCATTTTTGGAACAACCTGGAGGTCCTATAAATTAACCTTTGTCCGTTTGTCTGTCCGTCTGTTACCAGCTTTTCTATTGGTTCATTAGATTTTTCTGACTTTTGGCACAAAGATGCAAAATGGCGATGCCCGAAATATGACGGAGCCCGATTTTTTAGGAAAAAAAAATTGTGCCGGAACAGGCGATTTTTTGGCATTTTATCAAGATTTCATCATTAGTTTATTTCTGATTTTTTGCATAAAGATGCGTATTAGCAATGCCAAAACGTGGATGAGTGCAATTTTTGAGAACTTTTTTTTCCGGTCAAAAATGCTGGAAATATGCCGGTTGTTTTTGCATTTTCTCAAGATTTCTTTTTTTTTTCCTCATTTTTTGCACAAAGATGTGTATTAATTAGCAATGCCCAAATTTTGAACTAGTCGATTGCTGAGGAAATTTTTTTCCAGTCGTGAAAAAACAGGAAATTGCTGTTTTTCATCAGATTTTAAAATGAAAGAAATTTACATCATTTCGGACTCAATTACTCTTTAAACTCTTATACCTTTAATTAGGTCACCTTTGACTATCAAAAATTGTCAGATTTTTTCAGTACAAAAATCTAACTCATTCCACACAAAGGATAATGAAAAACACAATTAAGACAAAAGCTGTTTACAAAATTAATCGTCAAGCTGAAAAAAGTCACCATCACTACAATGGTCTGATTCTACATCAGTGGATGGAAGGGCTAGATTATCAATGGTTAGTCCAAAATTTTCTTCTTTTTTAATGTACACACCAGGGTCTTCAATGTTTCGAAACACTTCAAACACTATAACAAGAATCTGATGGGCTAACCGTTTACTAACAACAGACAAAGACAGACTGCATAGTGGTTAGATACTGTAGATTTGTTATAACACTGTCGATAGTATGCTTTGTTAATCCTGCGATTGTTTCATTTGGAAGAATGGTTGCTGCATTATCCAAGTTAAATATTCTTCATAGGAGTGAAAATGAAAACATTGCAATTTGAGTCGTTACCTTCGTCAGAGCACATACAATGTGAGGCACAATAGCTACAACAGCTGTGCCCAGGAGACGATGACTGTTGCTACTGACAGGATTAAGTGGTGTGAAAAGTTTGACCCGAAGACAGCCGTGACTTCCATGGTCGATGTAATCCCTCATCCTAGTTGAAACATTTCCACCCTTACATCCTGGCCAAGTGTAAAGGACTGTGTGACACTTTCTAGCATCATTACCAGTGCTTGTTTTCCTTCCACCACGTCCAATCTGTTGAACATAGTCGACTGTGTCATAGGCAGGCCCAAAGTGGATCACAAATTCGACATCCTTTACATTTACATCACATCCCAAGGCACCACACGAACATCCGATTCTTCCAAAAGGGCTATGAGAGTTTTCCCTTTATCATGGTCAAAGCTAGGTGCAATAAATGTTTTAATAAATCTGGTCAATTGTGATTTCAGTGAAATACCTTTGTTTATGAATTCTTCTTCCATCCAAGAAATCCCAATTATGGAGCAACAGTATATCAAAACCTTTGGGAAGTTGAGACCTTGTTGCTTTAAACCATACAATAGCCAATCCAAACAACATATGGATTTAGTTTCAAGGCGAACAATGTGCATACACAAGTTCTCCTTGTTGACCGATTCTGAGATGATTTTCACATTTATAGATAAGTTGCAACTTGCCATAATGAATTTTGTAATGTCAAGATCAACAGTTGCTGTTAATGCCAGTAGATTTATTCGACAGACAGACCGTAGTTCGTTTATTTTTGAGAAGCTTGCACGAAAGGCAGTTTTTTTACCGAATGCTTCAACCCATGTCACTTTGTGTGCTTCATCAAACACTAAGCATATTGTATCTTTAACAAAAAAAGATGTCCCTCACATGTCCCTCCAACGTTTTTGTTCAACAAAAGCCTCTGGAGTGCCAATAATGACATTGTCCTCTCGTTTTGAGATGTTTTTGTACTTTTGTGAGTCCAACGCAACAGCTTTAAGTTTATCTTTAGTGTGTTCATCACAGGATTTCACAGTTGATTCAACGAGGCTTAATATTGGTGAGATTACCAATATTGTGGGTTTGATTATGTCTGGTTGGACTTTTTGGAAAACTAGAGGCAACAATTGAAAAATGATGCTCTTGCCATAATTTGTAGGTAAGATACACAGAGCATCTTTTCCTTTAAGAATAGTGTCAATTCCCTCTAGCTGTTTTTTCGAAGTTGGAAACCTGTAATGCTGTTACATTACAGTACTCTCGTAAGGTCCCAAGTGATCACAACAATCCTTAAAGATATAACAAAAATTATTTTTACCTTTGCAATCTCTGGTGAATGTTTATACTATGTCTGCACTTGTCAAACAAAAACTGAGACATATATGTGTATATCATCTAATTTTTTTCAATAGGATACCAGCATAAAATCTCAGAATATGTTTGTTTTGATTCAAATTCCTATCTGAAGAGAAATTGTTTTACTCCTATGAGTTTACCTACAGTAAACTCTTCACAATAGGCTTAAACATACATTTGGTCTGCTGGAAGTGTAACTAGTGATCAAATTTTGATAAAGTATTTAGTAAAATTAAAATTTCTCAATTTAGGTAAAAAAAATTCCATGTTAAATAGACTTTCTTCTATGTTATACTTTTGACTGCCTGTAGTTGTAATAATAGCAGTATAATGTTGTTTATTTAATGATTGATGTATTCATTTTGTTTCTCAACACGAATTTGGTCTTCATCTTTAGTCTATATTTATGACACTCTTTTGGGATTGGGTATTTGAACTTGTTTTGACTTTTAGGGTATCTGTACCCATTTCTTATCTTCATATTATCATTAATTGGACTAATTTTGGTGGGAATTTATTACTTATTTTTGCTGCTTTTTTTGGCACAAAAATTGATTATCCGCTGGCATATTTGCATGTTATTGTATTACTATTGTTGACTATATATGTTTTCAACGTAAGAAGACTGGTGGTTGACTTTCAATAATTGAGCATACACGTAACATCTTTAAAAGTATCTTTGAACACTGTACAATAACAATGGCATTTTAGGAGTTAAATCTTGCTTCTTTGTGAAAGCAATCTGGCTGAGAATTCTTTCAAAGGAAGAAATTTCCTATACAATACTTAGACGAGACAGGGACCCAAAGAGGATTTGCTGTTACTTTAAAGCAACATTTTTCTAATCTAAGGAGAAAAGAATTTAGTCATTCTTTGTAGTTTATAACTAGTTCTAATGACAGGAAAAGACATTTTATTTTTAAATATAATTCTGTTCACTTTTCACTTAGATCACAATACTTGTAAGTCATTAGTTTTGAGGACATACTTTTTGCCTTTTCGCCTTTTACTATTCTCAAAACAACACAAAATTGATGTGTCCTTTTATCCTTGAAGTCTTGTTGTATCAAGAAAAATGCTTGTTACTTTTAATGTATACTTCTTTAAAAAGTATACCTATTGATTGACTTAAAAACTGACCAGTTAAAGGTTTACAGCAGTGTGCAAAATTTTTCCGAAATATATTTATTATTTACTGTCAAATATTAAACAGGTCATGATAATTGACAAACTCTATCAATTTTATCATCAACTATAAACTAATATTGTTTGCTTCCTATGGGCTATCTATTCAGATTTTAAAACAACAACTCCATTATATTCAGTACATTACATAGGCATGGATTGGGCAGTTTCAGAAAGAAAAACCATTACCCCCTGTCTGTGGACGACAGGATTTTTAGGATTTTTTTTCTACTTGGAAATCTTGAGAAATTTAAAAAAGGTTTCGGAAAATCCAAGATTTTTCCTCATTATTTAGTCATATGTATCGGCAAATCCATAAAAATTGCTCTATTTTCTTGCGAAGTATCAGAAAATCCAAGATTTTTCCATAGCAAATCTTGAATGTTACAAAAGTCCTGAAGTTTTTCAAAAGCTGGTTGTTACGCAAAATCTATGTCGTCCACTGGGGGGTTGCAGGCTATAACTTGAACCGCCCATGGCCATTTGAGATGGTTGCATCAACTTTTAACAAATCTTATCAGAGAAAAGCTTGTGGTTGAATTGATTACTCCCTTTCATTTGATAGCCTTTTGTCTCTGCGATTGACAGGGTGAGATAAAAAAGCACAGTGTAGATAGAAAAGACATTATGCTAGATTTTTGTAACTTTGACCAAAATATTACTAAAAACAGAAAGTTCCTACCTCCATAATTGCACTGTACTTTATTTACGTTCTCAAACATTATACTAACTTGGCTTGGATAAAAAATGTGAAAAAGAAAAGTTACCTTCTTCTTCGGCAGCTTTCTTTGCCAGGAGTTGAGCCATACCTTCTTGATTGAAATGAATTTTGAGAGGATTTGCTTTGCTGTTTTCACTCGTTCACAAATGTAGCGATTTTTTCTGCGATTTTAGCTGTAGTGCGCCTGTCCACGGACAACTCGCATAATTTCTTATACGCGCTCTACCATTTAGATCTCTAACTCGCTTGGATCCAACCAATCAGAATATCCGCATAATCATCTTCAGATGAGAATGCAGACGATCTAGGTAAACCAAGCTGAAAAAAAGCCTTTATTTTCTTCTTCATCAAATTTCTTCAATGCAATTTTTGAATTCTCAGATTCAGAAATAGTTTGTCTCACAGAAAATGTATAACATGTCATAGTTTTGTTGGTTACATCAGTAAGAAAACACATTTTAAACACGGCAATTATGAAAAATTCACTATGGCCCTTAAGATGACACATGCGCGATAAAATTTCTATACCTGGTCGTTTCTTTGAAAACTTAGCCTCTGATACTTATGGTACATCCTATAAGGGCTTTTGATGCGCAAGCTAAACCAGCGTTTGCGACGACGGGAACCGTCTAGCAAAAGAAAACCTTAAAATTGCTCTTGAACAAAACACTGAACTTATTAAGACTCACTCTTTTTCTACAAATATCGTTGACGAAGTTTCTGCAAAAGTCGTTGAAAAAGTTGATCTTACAAAGGCTGTAAATCATAAAGTTAATTACACTACAGCTGTTAAAAGTACAAAAGCTGAAAATTTGAAGGAAATCATCAAAGACATTCCTCTTGACAAAAGTCTTATTGATAACAAACCCAATAATTATTACACGCTTGACAATCAATTATCAAGATTTCGACAAAAAATGCATAAAAACTTTGAAACTAAATCTAATCCTCGCAAAAGTGCATCAGTTGTTAGAGTTGAGAAGAATGTCAAGAACAAAGGATTCAAAGATTCAAATTCTGTTGTGAACAAAAATATAGTCGGAAAGAAGCCTGAAAATGTTATAGTGTGTGGTGATAGCATGCTTAAAAACATTGAGGGCAATGGGCTGTCGTCGAAATCTGTCAGAGTTACTGTTAAAAATTTTCCTGGGGCAGACACGCAGGATATGACTGATTTCATTAAACCTCTGCTTAAAAAATCACCAAAATATCTCATCGTTCATGTAGGGACAAATGACATCACGTCTAGTTGCAACACCGTAGAAAACTTGGAATCCATCCGAAGTATCGTGTCTGAAATCAGCCCTTCAACGGCCCTTCAAAGTATTGATTAGAGATGACAAACCCAACTCTCGAAATCTAGTCAATGGAGTAAACAAAAAAATTGAGACATTCTGTGAACAATATAACCTTCATTTTGCAACACACGAAAACATAAATCGAAATATGTTAGCCAAAAAGAAACTTCATCTTAATGGTGCAGGAGTATCAAATTTTGCCCAGAATTTGAAAAAGTTTATTGCTGGAAATTTTGTTTGTTGTTGAAATAATGGCACTTTGGTTGACTGTTTGGAGGATGATGACTTGGAAATCTCCAACCTGGGAGGAAATAATGGTATGAATGCATTATATGATTTGACAAGGAAAAATCCTTCTAATATTTTATTAGGCTATCTGAATATTAATTCCATGAGAAACAAGTTTTCTGATCTTAAGGTCTTGCTTAAAAGCTATTTTGATATTTTTACAATCGCAGAAACGAAGATCGATGAAACTTTTACTAATGCCCGTTTCAAGTGGCAGGGTTATCACTTTCCCCCTTTTCGTCTTGACTGTACATCTAATAGTGGTGGGTTACTGACTTATGTAAAAAGTGACATCCCTGCAAGAAAGTTATCATCTTTTAAGCTTGATCCTTCTTTACATATTTTACCAATTGAGCTCAGACTCAGGAAAATAAAATTTCTAGTTTTTAATATTTATAGACCTGATAGAATAAATATTGACACATTTTTCAATGCTCTTTCAGATGCTATACATTTTTATGAGGCAAATTATGATAACATATTAGTGGTTGGAGATTTAAACCTTGAACCTAAGGTTGCAAGTTTCCTTGAATTTAACGACATGTCCAATATTATGAAATCCAAAACATGTTTCAAAACAAAGACAGGGTCATGCATTGACCTCATCTTTACAAATACACCTAAAAATATTAGAAACCAAGGAACAGTGGAGACGGGTTTGAGTGATTTCCATCGACTTATATACTCAATGCTCAAGACAAAATACGAGAAGCTGCCTCCAAAAATCATCAAATATCGTGATTATAGAAATTTTGTCGAAGATCGTTTTTTATATGAACTTGAATTTTGTATCGCAAATAATATCATTAATAACTATATTGAATTTGAGAATATTTTTACAAACATTTTGAATAGGCATGCACCCCTCAAAACCAAATTTCTTAGAGCCAATAATAAACCACATATCACTAAAGACCTCAGAAAAGCCATCATGAAGCGAGCACATCTTAAAAATTTAGCAATAGAACTCGATAAAACTGAGGATTGGTTGAATTATCGGCGTCAAAGAAATTTGGTTGTAAAGATGAATAAGAAAGCAAAGAAATCCTTCTTCAGTAGCACCACACGTAAACCTAAACATTTCTGGGATGCCGTCAAGCCCCAATTTTCTGATAAATCTTGTGCAGCTGAAGGAAGAATTCAATTGCTTGAAGATGAAACTTAACACATCTGATGTAGAAGTAGCTGATGTATTTAATAATTATTTCAATAGGATCACCGATAGTCTTGAAATTCCAAACTGGGAATGTCAGGAATCACCTCTGAATTCTGAAGACACCTTTACATCAAAATTTGAAAATCATCCAAGTATCAAAGAAATTAAATCAAATAAGAATTCCGAGGTGGTTTTTGAATTCTCTCGGGTTGAGGAACAGGATGTTTTTAAAGCTATCTTAAGTTTGAACAGCTCAAAGTCTGTAAGTGGGAATATACCGACTCGTGTGCTCAAAATTGCTGCTGCTTCTTGCACGCCATTTCTTACTTCTTGCTTTAACAACTATTACATCTGGAACCTTCCCAGATAGATTAAAACTGGCTGATATTATTCCCAGTTTCAAAAAAGGCTCTTTGACAGATAAAACAAATTACAGACCCATTAGTCTTCTCCCTGTGGTCTCAAAAATTTCCGAGCGTCTCTTAGCAGACCAGCTAAATTCTTTTCTTGAGCCATCGTTTTCAGAATTATTATGCGGATTTCGAAAATACCACAGCACACAAATTAAAGACCCATTAGTCTTCTCCCTGTGGTCTCAAAAATTTTCGAGCGTCTCTTAGCAGACCAGCTAAATTCTTTTCTTGAGCCATCGTTTTCAGAATTATTATGCGGATTTCGAAAATACCACAGCACACCATTATCAACTTACTCAGAAACTGGCAGACATCTCTTGCTGACAAAAAAAAGGTGGGAGCTGTATTGATTGATCTGTCAAAGGCCTTTGACTGTCTACCCCATGATCTTTTGCTGGCAAAGTTATCAGCCTATGGTCTTGGGGAAAAAAGCTTAAAACTTATGCATAACTATCTAAGCAATAGAAGGCACAGAGTCCGTATAGGCTCACACTTAAGTTCATGGCTTGATGTTTTATTAGGTGTTCCCCAAGGTTCCTTGGACCACTACTTTTCAATATTTTTATTAATGATCTATTTTATTTGATCAAGGAAATCTCAAATTTTGCTGATGATAATACTTTGTCTTCTTCAGGTGATACCATTGATGATGTAAATCATGATCTTATCTATAAATTGAACATAATTTTAGAATGGTTCAAGCATAACTCTATGGTTGCAAACCCCTCTAAATTTCAGCTTATTTATCCGGGCACTTTGAATGCCAGCTCGTCTTTGCGCATAGGTAACATCAAGATTGACAGTGTGGAGATTGTTAAACTCTTAGGCGTCAAGATAGATAGCAATCTTTCCTTTATCCCACATGTCACTGAGCTTTGCAAAAATCAAATCAAAAATTAAGAGCGCTAAGACGAATAAGAACTTTTCTGTCTGAAGAACAAACAAAACTTCTTGTCAATGCCTATATTCTTTCGCCATTTAACTATTGCCCATTGGTCTGGATGTTCTGTGGGAAAGGGGGTAGCAACCAAATTGATAAGTGCCATCATAGGGCACTTAGAGTTATGAAAAATTCTTGGTTAGATTACGAAGCTCTATTGACTGATTGTAATGTTGAAAATATACATGTAAGAAATCTCAAACTTCTACTCATTGAGGTCTTTAAATCCATTCATCACCTCGGTCCTCCAATTATGCATGATATATTCCAAACGAAGCAATCAGTCTACAAACTCCGTAACGGTCATACCCTAGCTTTGCCATTATACAAACGATACAACAGTGCATTTGGTGTGAACACGTTTGACTTTAGAGCAGTATCGACTTGGAACAAACTATCCTCGTCCGTCAAAAATACTAAATCCTTAATTCTATTTAAAAATACTCTAAAAACGATTTCACCCATATGCACCTGTAAAACCTGTACATAGTTAGATTTATTTTTTTTCTTTTTACAATTTTTACTCTTTTTACTTAGAAATTATCATAGTTGGATTTGATTAGACTTACTTATGTTATGTAATTCTATTAGTGTACCCAACTTTAAATAAAGAATAAATAAAAATAAATAAATAAAAAAAGTATTTTTCTAAATGAATTAAATACGAAGCTAAAGCTGGGAACAAACCATCAAACATGGTTCTTCAAACATTTGAACTTTCTTGTTGAATGGTTTGCGTGGCACTTTCCAACATTGTCTCAAACATTTATTTTGTTGCATTACAACGGCTTCTTTTTTTGTTGACGAAAGAGAAAATTGCGTAAACGAATTTTCGGATCAAACGGAGGGGTACCCACGGTTTGCAAATATTATCTCAGAATTCAAAATTGATGATGTGAACGGTTTCAAAAATATGTTTAGAATGTCAGTCACTGACTTTGAACAAGTTCTTGGTCACATTGCTTGTCACAATGTTTCAGTGAATGGAACACGACCTGTTCTTGCAGACGAGAGACTTTCAATTTCGGAGAGGGCTATTTCTTACATCGTGAATGGTGTCTGTGATGCTATTGCAAAAATAATGGTACCAATCTACATCAAAACGCCAACCACCGAAAGGGAATCGAAAAGAAATCGCAACCCGATTCCACAGGAGGTGGATGGTTTGGGGGCAATAGACGGGCAACATATTGTAATACAGAAACCAATGCATGATGGCTCCTTCTATTACAATTACAAACATTCCCATTCTGTCATCCTTCTCGCTATTGCAGGGACTGATTATGAATGTTTGTATGCTGATGTTTGTAAAAACGGTAGAGTAAATGATGGTGGTGTTTGGAATGCATGTAAAATCGCCAAAAGTATTGAAAATGGGACGGCAAATTTACTGCAAGATATAGCGGGTGACCCACGAAAATGTTCAGACGTTTCCCGACGTCTTGAGGCCGAACAAATGTCCCAAAGTGCTTGGAGTTTTGATATTTAGAAAGTAGATATCATAACTTAAAATTTGAGCCATCACTTTTTAAATTTGACCAACTTGTTCTCTACTTATGAGCTTTTAAAGTCAAAATTCACTTTTCGAAAAGTGTAAAAAACACGGCAACAACTCTCCATTGAGCGCAAAACAAGTAAGGGATAACTTCAAAGATTATTTTGTTGGAGAGGGTGCGGTCGAATGGCAATGGCAAAAATGTTAAATATTGACTCGATGCGTATTATTAAGAACATTATTATTTATCTGTGGAATCAACTCGATATTTGAATTCTTGATATTTTAATAAATATAATTTATGAAACTATTTGTAAATTTTGAAGTTAAATTGATCTAAAATTACAATTTGTTACTAGCTCAATCGATTATTAAAATAATTTAACAATAATATTTATAAATTTAATATATATTTGTTATATATATGTTTTTCCCAAGGTTGAGTGAGGGTTTTTTGATTTTCTTGAAAAGAATAGAAACTTAAAGTATAGACTGTGTAAAGACACCATGGTTTCAACAAAAATTCCGTATTTAGACTTCGTCTATTTTTGAAGTTTTGAAAGAGTAAATATAGTGAAAACTTTATGCCATCTACAACATACAGTGTGTCTGGAAAAAAAGCGAAACGGAATTTACATTAAGAAACAAAAATGCTAATTTTTACGACTAAATTACTTTTATCAAAAACCTATGAGAATTGACAGAAGAAAGAATTTCAATATTTTTTTAATTATTTCAAACGTACTGAGATAAAAAGGATATCTATTTTTATAAAACCAGTTCCGCAATTCCAGACACACTGCACAATGTTATCTATCATGATTCATTTTTGTTTAAAACATGTTCTATTCCAAAAGCATTCAATTCAACCTCAAAAAGAAGATCGTTAACTTGCTTTTCAGCAATCATTCGAGTGGCTTTATCAAACGATGCCAGCTTTTCGCCGACATATTTTGCAAAGTTTGATACACTTTTTTCGACTGGTGCTTGAGTAGCGATTGCTTTTGTAGCCTGAGCTAGCAGTTCCAGTTTCCTCTCAGCGATTTTTTGCTGGTTGAAGGTTTCATTTCTTCGTCTTTCTCTTTCACTTTCATAGTATCACAACTCTTGGATTTTTCACCAATGAATGGGATCAAATACTTCATCTCTTTCGGTTCGTAAGGAACCCATTGGCTTACGCACAAATCTTCGGTTTTTTGCCCACTCGATGTAGTTCGCTCTAAGTTTACCTCGCGACCAAGTTGGGTTCGTAGAACGTTCATTTTTCGTTTTATACAATCCACGTTCGTAGAATAATGGTCAGAGACGCTAGAGACTTCATACCTCGCTTCGAGTATGAGTCATGATGTACATCCCACAAACAGGGATTTTCCTCAAAAAACGAGATTAACCCTGAAGTTTTGTCCTCACTCCAGTCTTTCTTATCGTCCGATTTCTCATTTTTAGCTTTCTTTGATAGAGGTGCTACAGGAGCAGATTCAACTTCTTTGTTTTCCATCTCTTCATTCTGGTTCTTTTCTCCAGCTTGTACTTGCGTCTCTTTTCTTTCTGATTTTTGTAGAAATGATTTCTATTTGTAGCAACTTTACTTTTCGAATCACGCGTTCGAAATCATATTCGATGTTCGATTGACAATGCAATGTTTTCCTTCTAGGGAAACCCCGCGAAAATGTTTGAAATAAATATGAACTTTTTTGTTGGACAGATACAATTTTTGACTCCGCAAACCGTCGAACATCTATTTCAAACATGAAACGTCACGATGTTTGAAGAACCATGTTTGACGGTTTGCTCCTGGCTTAAGTTTGTCTTACGAAAAGCTTCGTATTCTATTCGTTTAGAAAATATAAGTTTTTTAAAATTTATAAAAAAAGTTTTGCATACCCTGTAATTTAATCAACGCTTTCGTCACTTTATTGATATGTTCCAATCGCAAATCAAGATTAATATTTTTTGCCTTTACCACCTTTGTTGTGCACAAAAGGATTCCACTTCAGCCTGTGGAAAACTCTTGGGGACAGCCGAATTCTCTTGCCTTTAAGCGAAGACAGACATATATGTGATCTCCATGCACCCGGAAAATGAATGTAGAACTGTAGAATCTTGAAGAACCTAAACAAACGGTCTCCCAAAAACCAGCAAAACCAGACAATTTAATGAAATATAAGAAACAGCAAAGTCCGAATATAAACATCTTTCTGATTTTTTAGTAAAAATTCATAAAAAAAACAAGATGTTGTGGTAAACAGAATATTTCGATGTTTTAATCACATCATTATCAACTGAATGTTATAAAATGTTCACAAACCTATCTCATAATGTTGAGAAATTCTGATGTCATTACAAAGTCATTAGAAAAGTCATAAGAAATATTATCAACTGTGAATTGAAAGATAAAAGGAAGCAATTATCAAGAGAACAATTGCAATTCCTTTGATGCTTTCAATCCACAATTGATCTCTGGAGAAAACATTTTGATATAATATGCCTCTAAGAATATTAAATGTGACCATGACAAAGAAGAATCTACAATAGAATAATTATCAAATACACCATTTAGCAAATGGTCATCATACTCCATTGTTTCTAAATTGTCATCAATCAACGGTGGCAAGTTAAACAATTAAACATAATGATAGAAATCTTGGCAGTTTTTAAAATGCAAGTTTATCGGCTGATTGTCTCGGGTACCATGCTCATTTAAACGAATAGACAGACAACGTTCAGTCTTACCAATGTAGTCTTTTCTGCAGCCGGGGCACGGAATTAATTAACATTTGTTTTCCTTCCGTTTCTATGCGAACATGTTTTCTATGCATGCATAAGCATGGAGTCTGGGACTATTCAAAAGGGCTTTTAACAAAATCTTATTAAGAGCATTTGTGCAGAATTTTAGGGTTATAGCTTGTCCAGATCAAGTTTTATGACTTTATTGTGAAACATGACATAAAACCCAGCTAAAATCGCTTAAAACTCAAAATTTAAAGTGCTGATAACTTTTGAACTATTTATTCAATCATCTTCAAATTTTGACACGTGATAGGTATTGACAATATAAATTTCTTTAATTAAAAAAAAAAATTCTAAAAATGATGATGTCATCATTTATGACATCAACAAGTTTTGAAAATTTTACTTATATTCAGCACAGATTTTAAGATAAAATCTTCATGGAATTTGTAAAACCGGCAATTATGTTAAAGAAGAACCTTTTATCTTTCAGAATTTTCAAACAGAATCTAAATATCATTATTGGTTCGATTGTAATAGACATTTTTGTAAACCATATATTTTGGCTTTTTGCCGACAGGTGGAAATTTTGGGATGACGTCATCGGTTTTTGAATGACGTCATCAAATTCTTTTTTGTTCCACGAAATTTGTGTCATGATGGAGAACATCTGTACCAAATTTCATGACCGTAGCTCTCCTAGATCAAAAATAATCGAGGGTGGTAGATTCTACCCCCCCCCCTGGGGATACAAAACTCAAAAAAGCTTTGGGCTAATAGGGTTAATGAATGGTAATGGTGGTGAGATTATGAGCAATTTGCAAAAAGGTAAAAGGTTTCTTGAAGAGAGACAAAGACATATTTTGATTGCTGATAGAGAAAAACACGGTTGGAACGTTATAAGACATTATAGATCGGACGCACTTGCTGTCGACAAAGATGATGAAAAAAAGGTTGGCAAGGTCTAGAAGCAGAAGCAGCCACCGGGGCAAAAAGGGGAAATAGCTGTTCCAATTTGCCAGCCAGGAGAATATTTCTAAAAAGTTGACATATTTAGCTTCTTCGAAACAGCTCCAAATTTCCAGCTGGAAAAGTAAATTTTATCTAGAAAAAGTCCACCATTGCCAGGAACAGCTCTACAAAAGAACTTGTTGCTTTGTTCCTTAAAATAGCTGTTGGGATTTGCCAGGAGCAACTTTGTAATTCCACAGGAACAGCTCTCTATTTCCAGCTGGAGATAAAAAGGAAAGTATTTGTTCTAACGCCAGCGGGCAATCTTTTTATTTCAAGAGAACAGCTCTCTATTTCCAGCTGGAGATAAAAAGGCAAAAAAATAGCTGTTCCGATTTGCCAGGAGTGATTATGATACTTTAATAGGAAAAGCTCTGTATTTCCAGCTGGAAATTTGGACAACAACTTTGAGAGTTAATTTTCGCGGTCCGAGGTAAGGGGTAGTGATAGAAAAGACCTTTACATGTTTTTTATAAGCATATCTAGGCTCATATATGGCAAAAATTTAAATTTAAAAAAAGCTAAACATTACTTTGAGACTTCATTTTCAGAATTTGTTTGTTTTAGGCAGAATTTTCTCATTTTTTTCAATTTTTTTCAATTTGCCAGCAAAAAATTTACCTGTTCCTACTCCAGTAGGGAAGTATTCCAGGAGCGTCTTGTTTTAAACAGTCTAAGGAGCAGCTCCGAAAAATCGACCGGAACAGCTCTAAATTTCCAGCTGGCTAATTCAAGAAACAACTCAATCTTTGTCCAGAAAAGAAAACTTAATCTCCGAATCTCGACCGGAACAGCTCCAGATTTCCAGCTAGCTGGCTACAGGAACAGTTCCCAAGTTCTATATCAGTTGTGAAAATTACATGGAATCAACCCGGAACACATGTGAATTTCCAGCTGGAAAGCTGATATAAAACTTTCAGGATTTTTCCAGGGAACAGCTATGTATTTCCCGGAGCTTTCGTAGAAGGCAGGCCGATGTAGAAAGAAAAGGCAAGGAACAATCAACAAATAAATTTTCTACTCAAAATATACCTACTAAAAGAGATAACTCTAGAGACTACAGATCAGATCGTCCTTATTACAGAGACAGGCTTTTCAATACTTATAGTACAAAGAATTTTTCTAATTTTAATAGGGCATGCTTTATACGGGGAAGCAAGACCACCTACAGTACATGAAAAGTGAGAACACTATCTTTGAGGTTTGTTCGTCCGAGCTTAGCGACAAAACTTGTGAAGTTGGGAGATTGAAAAAAACATTCAGATTTTTGGAGAAATACCTTAAATGCTCCATCTTTTGTACAAAACATTATCGATTTCGGCTACGTAATACCTTTTAACGTATTCCCAAAAGAGTTTTGCGAAAAGAACAATGCAAGCAGTTTAAAACACAAAGACTTTGTAGATGAGGCAATTGTATTGTAAAACAAATGTATTACAGAACTCAAAAACGTGCCAATATTTTGCAATCCTCTTACTATGGCAGAAAATGAAGGAAAACTGAGGCTAGTAATCGACTTAAGGAACCTAAACGATCACGTCGTAAAACACAAATTTCAATACGAAGACTTGCACACACTTTCAGAAACTATGAACAAAATCGATTTCTTTACTACCTTCGACCTAAAAACAGGTTATTATCACATCGACATTCACCCTGAACAACAAAAATTTCTAGGCTTTCAATGGACATTTAAAGACAATTCAACAAGATATTTTCAATTCGTAGTACTCCCAATGGGATTGTCAACAGCATGCTATGTTTTTAAAAAAGCTCTTAGACCATTCGTGAGCAAGTGGCGAGGTCAAGGTATTTAAGCTATAATCTATCTAGACGATGGCATACTGAGTGGAAAATCACAAGAGGAAACCAGCGAGGCGTCAAATATCGCCAGAAGAGATATGGAGAACAGTGGCTAGAAAAATCCGATTTTAACCCGAGGCAAGAAGGTCAATGGTTAGGCACCGTGATGAAATTTGTTGTACCTAAAAACAAAGTTAACAGTTTACTACAAAGAATAAATGCGGCTCTTTCGCAAGCTTTGGTCTGCGCAAAACAACTATCATATATCGCAGGACACCTTTCTTCAATGCACGCCGCAATAGGACCAAGTACGCGAATGTTTACTAGAGGAATCTACCGCGACATCGAGAGCAGAATTTCATGGTATAATTTTTTCGAGCCTTCCACTGACACAAAAAGTGAACTTAAATTGAATTCGAAATTTTGTACCTTAAGGGAAGAAATTTACGCGAGAAGAAATTTTCGCGGAATTTAATTTCGCGAATCAGAGTTTCAAAATGGCAAATTTCGCGGAATTTAATTTCGCGAATGAGCCGATTTCAAAAGTTTCACGGAATTTAATTTCGCGATTAAGAAGAAGTTATCAACTTAAATTAACTTTTAACCATCACGGAGTTATTTATATTTGTTTATATTTGATAAGAAATACACGTTATAATGCTTAAAAATCAATTGTGCCCATATTTTTTTGGTAAAACCTGGTCAAAAACAACAAAATAAAAGAAGAAGAAAAAAAACCGAATTTCGCGGAATTTAATTTCGCGATTTAACAATTTTGGTGTGTTTCGCGGAATTTAATTTCGCGAATTACACCCAAATTCGCGAAATTAAATTCCGCGAAAATTTCTTCCGCGAAAATTTCTTCTCGCGAAAATTTCTTCCCTTAAGGTAGCTAGTAAGGTGGGTTGATCCATATTTTTGTTTTATAAAATTTCCTCAGAGAAATTGCCTAACGGCGGATAATCTATTATATGAGCCGCAGGTCTTAATTGACGCTCTATTAAAGCCCAATTGTTAAAAGTTAGCGATAATAAGGCTACATTAAGAGGCACAACGTAATTCGTTCCAAAATTCGTTTCTTTGTAATTTTGGGGGTGCAGGCAAACATTTTTATGGTCTAAGAAAACACAGGAAAAAATTTTCGATTTCCAAGGTTGGAAATTTCAAGTTTTTTTAGTTGGAAAAAAGATAAAATCCAATGGAAAACATTCTCCAAGATTGGAAATTTTCGTAAATCCAGGTTGACAAAAGCAAAACTCCAAATTTAACAAGGTTGGAATTTTCGTAAATCCAGGTTGAAAAAAGCCAAGATCCAAATTTAACAAGGTTAGAATTTTTTTAAATTCAGTTGGAAAAAAGCCAAAATCCAAGCTTAAACAAGGTTGGAATTTTCGACAATCCAGGTTGAAAAAAGCCAAAATCCAAATTTAACAAGGTTGGAATTTTTTAAAATTCAGTTGGAAAAGATCCAAAATCCAAGCTTAAACAAGGTTGGAATTTTCGAAAATCCAGGTTGAAAAAAGCGAAAATCCAAATTTAACAAGGTTGGAATTTTTTAAAATTCAGTTGGAAAAAAGCCAAGATCCAAGCTTAAACAAGTTGGAATTTTTTGAAAATCGAGGTTGGACAAAGCCAAAATCCAAACTTTCCATGGCTTGAAATTTTCAAAAATCCAGGTTGAAAAAAGCCAAAATCCAAATTTAACAAGGTTGGAATTTTTTAAAATTCAGTTGGAATTTTTTAAAATTCAGTTGGAAAAAAGCCAAAATCCAAATTTAACAAGGTTGGAATTTCCAAAAATCCAGGTTGAAAAAAGCCAAAATCCAAAAAGTGATGGCAGAGATGTGGAAAAGAGATCTGGCCTAAACCCCCTGGAAAAATTATTTTGGGATTGGAAAGTTGTTTCAAAATGTCATATACATGAGTTGTTAGTGTATAACAAAACTAAGAAATTTTTGAAATTTTTTTTGAAAATGTCGTCATGGCAACCAACAATAATAATGGCGGATATCTAAAAAATGCGCCTTACCCCGGCAAGGAATTAGGACCAACCAGTTGTCGGTTCAGTTTGAAATTTTGGCTCAAGAATCCTAAGTCACATGCCTACAAAATGAGCAGAACAGGTTGTCATCTTCAATCTCCGGTAAACTGGTGGGATCGAGCTTTAGAAAAGCTTTTAGAATCGGAAGATCAGAAAGATCAAAAGCACTCGATATCTCAGCAACCAAAGCTTCAATGAATGGTTTGATCACCTTCTCATGAAACTCATTCATATAAATCGTCTGGTCGATCTTTGCTTGTTCCCTTGTTCCACCTGACACAGTGCTCCTCATTTCCATTGACTGGAGCTTTCCAATGATGGTGTCAGACTCATGGAAACTTTTGAAGTGTTTTGAATGGTAGTTGGATTTTATCAAATTTAGAACATCAACAGTTGATTTAACTGATCTTGAAATTGCTCCAAAGTCCTTCTTGTCACTTTGAAGTAGCAGGCAGAGGGAGTTGGTTACCGACAAAACATCCTCAAGAAAGGTAATCTCAAGGACTGTCCTTTCTTTGAGCAGTGATGCTCGGTAACCAATCCACTCGGCGTTTTTGTTGGTAGACACAATGCCATCTAAAGCCTCCACTATTTGCGTGTACCTTTCCCTACATCTTTTGAAGGCTGCTCCGTGAGAAAGCCATCTCGTTGTAGCAGCTTTAACCAGCATTAAAGCTTTCACGCCATAAGCCTTTTGAATTTCGGCAAGCTTTGCCCTATTCAACGAGCTATAATGAAAGGTCTTCCAGAGTCCCAATAGCAATGTATCTATCTCTGTCAACCACGGGAATTTCGCCACAAGATGCTTGAAACAAAGTGCCAGTCTGAACAATAAAAAATAGGTATTCGAAAGTAAGAATTTCGGAAAATTGTTCATCCCTCATTTCAATGCTCTTGATAAAAAGTATTTAAAGCAGGGACCCCTGTCTCAATTTCTAATAGAAGTGCTAAAAGTAGAGACCCCTGTCTCAATTTCTAATGGAAGTGTTAAGGTAGAGACCCCTGTCTCAATTAGAGACCCCTGTCTCAATTTTTCTAATTGAATTGTTAAGGTAGAGACCCCTGTCTCAATTTCTAACAGAAGTGTTAAAGGTTTCTCATTTTTTCGTAGCTCGGTATAACATATTGGTCAAAGATAACTCATTGACAAATTTATTTTAAAGAAGGAAATGTATAAGGAAAACCCTTACCGATGACATCTGCAGTTTACATAGATTGAAAAGGGCGCGTCGTTACGGTATCTTCGTTGAACACCTGATTTTTCTCCACTCATCGAATTAGTTCCATCAAAGCAGACAAAACGGGTTTTCTTGATATCTACACCGTTCTCCTCAAGGATCACTTTCATTTTGTTTATCAAGACTTCTGATTTTGTGGATGGAACAGATACCAGGGACATAAAATCAAGGTTGAACTTTTTGGAGTTATCGTCAAAGTACGATAAGAAGACTCCCATCATTTCTTTCCGTGCGACGGACGTTGCTTCATCGGCAAACAGAACAATGTCGGCTGCAGCAACCACACGTTTTAGAGTAGTCTTTTTTAAATAAGCGTCCAAAGATACTAAGAGAGAGTCACAGCTGTCTGACGAATCATAGGTGGCATTTTGAGCAGCAGACGCAAGATACTGTTTTGTTACTCGATCTCTTCAGCCATAAATTTGACCATTTTGGGATAAAGTTCTTTTACTGGCCAATTGTTCCTCGCCAAAAAATGAATTATTTTAATGAGTTTGGTGATGTAAAGCTCATTTGTATTTTCTTTTTCTTTGAGCGTTTGCTTATCTGCTTTTCCAATAGCTTCCTCGATTCTAGTACTGCTTTTCATGACTACAGCGTCAATGTGTGGCTTGGATTTCTCGTGGCGTTGAAACCTTCGTTTAGGGTTGTCTTTCAACATGACGGCATTGTGTGACCATGCGCCCCGACCTCTTCCTAATGAGCAAGGTTGATCTCCGTAAAAAACTTCGCATACTTTACAAAGGTAGCCATATTTCTGAAGGTTGTAATATACCCATAATATATCCGTATTATCGGACATATTTACCCTCGTCGTATAATCTGTTGTCTTGTTTGATCATGTCAGGTGTGGTAATCGGACCTGTTTTATCTGCTTGGAAGTCAATCACAAGTTCATCCTCGTCCTCTGATTCCATTTCATCGTCAAAGGTTGTTGATGATGTTGGGATTTCCTCTGATGCTAAAGGTACATGCGGCGTTACAAATTTGTGCATTGTTACAGATTCGTTTGTTGCGGGTTCATTTGTTGTCTCAGGTGTAGATGAATCGTTGTCTGTTGTTGTCTGTTGGGGGGTCCTAAAAAAGTAAGGATCAAACCCCGAGTTAACGAAATTCCATTTGAGAAATCCAGTCTACAGTACAACATTTCTGTTTTTCGTTTGGTTTTGGAAGTTAAAAAGACCTATCCTATGCAAAACATCCTCAAGAAATAATTTAATTTGGCCAGAGTCTAGTTTTAGCTTTTTGGAACAATAATGTAATAATGTTCACTCTGAGATTAGGGAAAACAATATACAGTGTCTGACTTAAAATTACCTTGTCTTGGTGCAAAATGTTTGGATTGAATTGCATCCTTTTGCTGCTTCTTATGTTTTCTTTTCTCTGTTAATTTTGCCTCGTTCTTCTGTAGGCATTTTGAAGTCGTTGATAGTTACGTTTGATAACTGTTGTGAACAGTTCAACGTTCTTCTTTTTATGACTCTCGTGGACACCCATGAACATTTCAAAAAGGAGCAAAAAACATTACGCTCTCCCTCGCAGAAATAAGAAAACTTGCAAAATAAACAAAGCAAATTTTAACATTGTCAAATTAACAGGTGTTAGTATTGACTTGAAGCTTATTTGCGTCATGTTTTTCTCTCATTTCATTTGAGCTGGCGTCAATTGTCTTTATTTACTCTCTTTGTTTACTGCTCTGTTCGATCTAAAAATTAAGTCTTTTGTGAAGAGAAGAGAAAAGAATTAAAAGATCACGCTTTTTGCTTTGGGGGAATAACCTTTTTTTTCTTTAGTTGATCGTAGGTTGTTCTCTTTTAAAAAAGCAAGTGAACAGGGAAGTCCCCTTCCATTAGATAAATTATTAGATAAAAGACCATTGAAAGGGGAGTTTAGAAAGTGTATTTTGTGTCTCACTCGCAAAGATGTTCAACAAGGGCAGAACAAGAAGGCCGTGAGGGCACTCATGAGATTGAAAAGGGCACTATGATTGTTAAAAAGGACATTTTTTCTTTTGACCCCCCCTACTCTTTTGCATAAATGGACTTTTCTAACTTTTTTAAGAACAACATTTTTTCTGAAGGGCACTTTTCGAAGGAAGTGTCCGATATCCAGACGCTTTTTTTCTCTAAAAAATGGCCTGCCAGAGAAAATCCCCGAAAGACAACCTTTTAGAATGTGGGTTTTCATTTTCGAAAGTTCGTTTTCAAACTTGTCTGACTTTGAGAGACTGCACTGAGTAAAACACATCAGATTACTGAGTTGAACTATACAGTGGAAACTTAGTTATCCTTAGTTGTCCCGCCTAATTCTTGTCAACTGTTGACAATGCCTGGTCAACTGGTTGTCCGACTGTGGCAACTTCAGGGCCGGCGAAACCGGGGGGGGCTAGGGGGGCTATAGCCCCCCCCCACTTTTTTTGCAAAAAAAAAAAAAAAAAAAGAGAGAGAAAGAAAAAGAGAGGGTGAGAGAAAAAAAGAAAAAAAGAAAAAGAAGAAACGTGGTAACTTTATTATTTACTTACCAAATTACAAAGACTCTTATCCTATCCTATGAAAAGAAGACAAATAGTGCGCATGATATTCGAGAAAAAAATTAGGAATAATTTAATTTTGTTGACTTTTTTGTGTTTGTCTTTCATATTTTTCTCGTTTTTTTTTCAATCCTTCTTGTATGTGGTGCCCAGGCGCTATGTTGAGTGCAAAATTGTTTTTGGTGAATAAAAATGTGTCAGTTATTGTCGTTATAGTTGTTAGTATGTTTGAAATCAGTGGATGTTTAGTGGTGTTTTTTTATATCTTGTTGGATTTCTTTAAATGTATGATGTAGTTTTTGTGCTTTTTAATTTTTTCTTGAGTGTTTTTTTTTCATTCCATTTTTTGATGATTTTAGATATAAAGAAAAATGCAAAATCAATTGAATCGTTCTTTACGTCTAAATCAAAGTCTTCTTCGGAAAGTTCTGGGTCTTCTTCTAAGAAGCGACGTGTAGATAATGCAAATAATGAGAATCAACGTGTATATAGTGAAAACTCTGTAAATATTGTAAATAAATCGAACAATAAAGAAAATGTAGACACTCGAGTTGTCAAGCCTGTCGTCCAGCAATACCAGCCTGATGAAAGTTATCCTTTCCCAAAAACTACCTTTAATACCCAGGAGCGTAGTTGTCAACCAACCTGGTTTAAAACCTATTCTTGGCTGCATTATGACATTGAAAAGGATTGTGTCTTTTGTTTCTACTGTCTCAGTCATGAATCTAAGTTGACCGCTGAAAATAATCGGGATCCTGCGTACATATCTAGAGGGTTCAGAAATTGGAAGAAGGCCCCTGCATGCTTCAAAATACACGAGCAAAGTAAATGTCATACCGCTGCTTTAACTTATGAAACCACAGTACCTAAATGTGGCGATGCAAGTGAAATGCATGATAATGAAATTGCCAAGAGAAGGGAAAGAGAAAGACTATATCTAAAAATTGTAATGGAATCCATTCAGTATTTGACTCGACAGGGATTAGCGCTTAGAGGAAATGATGATGGAAACGATAATTTAATCCAGCTGTTGTACTTGAGAAGTATAGATCACCCATGGATCAAAGAGCGATTAGCTGCAGAAAAGAAACCCAACCCCGGTGTTAAGAAATATACACACCACGACTATCAGGAGGAGATCACAGGTATTATGGGAAACCAACTACTGAGGCGAAAAATTATATGATATTAATAACAGTAAAATGTTTTCTCTTATGGCTGATGAATATACCGATGTTGCAAATAAGCAGCAGCTTTCAATTTGTACCAGATGGGTTGATGACAATCTGAATGCATGCGAAGACTTCCTGGGATTTTACGAAGTTCCAAATATTAAAAGTAATACGTTGGTTTCATGCATTAAAGATGCTTTAATTAGGTTCAACCTACCCATCGATTATCTTCGTGGGCAAACATACGATGGTGCAAGCAACATGATGGGGAAAAGAAGTGGTGTTGCGCAGCAAATTCAATCCTTGCAACCGAAAGCTATCGAAACACATTGTCATGGACATTCACTTAGTTTGTCAGTAAAGGACACTACAAGAGAGTCGCGACTCCTGAGCGATGTAATGGAATATGCGGGTGAAATTGTTACCCTGGTAAAATATTCCCCAAAGCGAGAAAACATGCTGGGAGAGATAAAAGAGAGCATTGAATTTGAGAACGACTACGAAGATCACGATCTTGTCGAATCGTTGACAAAGCTTTGCGTCACACGATGGACAGTAAGAGGAACTGCATTCAAACGAATCTTGCGAAACTATCAGCCGCTAGCTGATCTTTGGGAAGAAAGTTTAGAGGGGAGCTTGGATAGTGACACCCGCAAAAGGATAATTGGATGCCGAGGTCAGATGACAAAGTTCCAGTTTTATTATGGTCTGAATCTGGGACAAACCATTTACTCGATAACAGACAACTTATCAAAAACTTTGCAAAAAGAAGGAATGTCGGCTACAGAGAGTAAGAAGAATGCCAATCTTACTGTTGAGACCTTCGAAAAAATGCGAAGTGAGTCAGCCGCAGATCTTTTTTTTGAGAGTGTAAAAAAGAAGGCATCAAAATTCAATTTCATTAATGATCCTGTCCTTCCTCGGCATAGAAATGATCCAAATTATAAACGTTTAACTGACTTTTTTGTTGTTGAGCGCACATCAAGCGGTGCGGCTCCATTTTATGCATCTTCACCTATCGAGCATTATCGAAGGTTGTACTTCGAAATCCTTGATACAATGATAAATGCTATCAAGGATCGGTTTAATCAGCCAAGCTTCCTTATATTTGAGAGTCTCGAAAGTATGCTTTTGGAAGCGATAAAAGCGAGTGAAAGCAGTGAAAATTCACATTTCAAGATGTACGAAGATGAAGTTGATTTCGACATGATTGGCATTGAAGCAAATGTGTTTAGAGCGATTTTAGGGCATGAAGAGGTTAATTGTTTTAAAGATGTGTATAAAGTCCTCAAAAGTTGTTCTTCTGCAAACCGAGAACTCATGCCAAATATCGTCTATGTCGTCAAGCTTCTTCTTGTAAATCCTGCTACTTCGTGCACACCTGAAAGATCTTTTTCTACAGCACGTTCAACAATGAAGCCAAAACGGTTTAACAATCTTTCTTTGCTCCACATCCATAAAAATCTAACGGATAAACTTGATTTAAATGAAGTTGGTAGAGAGTTTGTGTCAACTCGAGAGCATCGCAAAATTACTTTGGACAATTTTAATCTTTGATTACTGTATGCTTACTGCTGCCTGTTAAAAGCACACTTTAAATCTAATTTTACTTAAGAATTTTGAACATGTAAAAGTCCGCTTTATTTACTTATAGGTTTCATTTTGTTATTATATAGTAGTATATTCTTTGGTGATTATCAGTATAAAAAGACACCTACCTTCTTTGATTTTTCATTCCAATAACTTCATAAAAATTAAATTTAGGCCAATTCTAAGCCAATGTAGAGTACCATAATTCCAAAAATTTTCCTGCCCGTCGGCCCCAACCATGGTGGGGCCTCCTTACTCACTATATCATTTAGCCCCCTCACTTTTAAAACCAATTCGCCGGCCCTGAACTTTGTAGTCCTTATTATCCTGTCAAGGTCAACTAAGTTTTCCATGTACGGAATAACTGGGTTGTCCTTCGATTACCCGGGCAACAGCTATCCTGTCAAAGTTTCAACTAAGTTTTATGAGTAATTTTATATGGTACTTAATAACTAGGTTATCCTTTTATTGTGGAAAGCTCACTGACCTGTGTTACCCAATAATAATGCACCAGTTGGAGATTGAGAATCTAAAAATGTTTGTCTTAGAGCAAAACAAAGGCACAAAAATGACTCTAAAGATTTGGTGGAGCAGAAGAAAAACAAGTTGAACATGATTTGACTTACCTGAAACTTTCTGAAAGCTTGCTTAGGGAACCATGATAAGAAAAAGTCTAATTGTCATACTAATGATATCTAACGTTTTTTGTTTGACATTGTCAAAGAAAGATTCTTGTCCTATTTTATGAGAGGGACCCAGTCTCCCAGGCCAAAAAATATGATCTTTTATTGAAATGAAAAACATTCTATTGATATTCAATCTCCAAGAAGGATAAAAAATATCCAATTTCATCCGAAACCCATCGAACTTTAGTAGTGATAAATTTTTGCTGTATCGAATAAGATCACGTCATATAAACGACTCCAGTCTAATCGAACTTCGGCTTTCAAGACAAATATTTGATTGATTTTAACAAAATGTGCTTATGAAAAACATTTTTTTAAATTTTCAACTTAGACAATAATTTGTTTGTTTTTAAAACAAGTACTTAATAAAGACATATGAAATTATAAACTTTAATTTGAAGAGAATTACCCCCTAGATAATCACCAAATTATCAAAGATATCAAATTTCCGTCGAATACTATCAAATTTGGACTCTCTAGAATTTAAAATCTAAAATTTCTTTCGACGGCATGTTCTTATACAAAGTTGAATTTATGTGTGTCTGCTGGAAAATATCGTAATGATATTGAAAAAAGGTAATTTCCCGGTAAGGGAATTCCCCTAAAAGTTAAAAACATAATTTTAATCCGAATAGAATTTTTCTGGGAAAAACCTTTCCAGCCATATTTTAGAAGACTTATCCTCTAACGTTAAGCAAAAAATCAAGAAAATAAATGAAGCAATTTTGCATAAAGCCTTACTTTTAGGCCATTTTTTACCAAAACATGATAATTTTTTTCTTCAAAAAGGTTTACAATAAAAAAAGCAATATTTTTCAAAAATTATTTAATTTTTGCGGGACTTATTTTCGCGAGGACGGAAATTGTAAATTTTCGGGAGGATTAAATTTCGCTAGTTTCGCGAGAAGTGGGCATTTTTTCGAAAATTAAAAACCTGAAGACTAAAAGATCGAACAGTAGACCAATAAAAAACTTCGAAACAGTTGAGATTATGTTAAAAAATAGAAACTGTAGAGCTCTTTTCAAACACAAATAACGAAGAATAAAGTGTATTTAGATATATTTTGTTTCTAAAGATGTCTTAGGGGAGGGCAAATACTCAGTGAGAATAACGAAGCAAAAACTTAACTTTCGCGAATTTCGCGAATCAAAAGGTTTTTAAAAGTTTCGCGAGGATTAATTTTCGCGAATTTTCGGGAAAGCTCGCGAAAATTAATCCCCTTAAGGTATGCGCTCATGGGGATATTAAGTTGATGAAAAATTCTATACACTTTCAATGAGTGCGTTGAAAGATAACACCGTTTTTAATGAAAGCGAGATCTCCACATTGCAAAAATAAGCACAAAATCCATTATTTCTTAGCGTCACTTCTCGTGGAGTCCTCAATAAATTTTGGATATTTTTAGATATTAATGAATGGTATCCTTTTACCTATCATCTGTCCAAATTTTAAAACGGTCGCTGCTTTAGACATAAAAACTGTTGTGAGTTTCAACCCGCAAAACACATCACACTTTTAGTTCTTATAATTAATTTTTGACTGATTTTGCTATCACGGATTTGATCTCAGAGAATGCCGATTTGAATAAGATCTATAAAATTTTAACAATCATTTAGGCAGTTACGGAGAAGTTGATTGTCCATTTTGCCTTAAAGCCTTAAAATGTTCTTCACGATTCGTATACTTTCTCTTTTTTCGGCGATATTTCAAAGGCTGAAAAATTTGTCCGGTGGTTTCAACAAAAAAATTACAATTAACTGTTTGAACTAAACAACATCATTCCCTTTGGGACCCTGTGTTAACACATTTATTTTGTGGAGAAATTATGATATATTCAATTGCAGTCCAATTAAATCTCTTACAGAAAAATTTTAATAAAGAACTTTTGATTGGCAGAAATAAAAGTGAGAAAGAACTTGACTTGATTTGATTTGTCACGAAATCTTGTAACATGCTTTCATGCGAACTTTACAGTAAGCCAAAGTCAGTCTAGGATTATACTAAATTAAGGGACAGTCCTTAAATTAACGGACAGTCCCTAAATTAAAGGACACTGTCCCTAAATTAAGGGACAAAAAAATTAAAGTGTAAATATCTTTAGATTGGTGCGTCAGCGGTTCCTGAACTTTACACTCCATCGAAAGTGTGTTATTACGACCATCTTGGCTGAGATAAAATTCAAAAATTACGTCGGACGAACGCTGAATCAGCAAATTAGGACATTTCTTTTGTTTATCGAAGCGTGTGTGAGACGCGTTTATCTTTCTAAATTAAACGCGTTTGAACTATAAAGCGTGTAAAGCAAAGACCAAGTAAAATAATGAAATATTCCGAAAAAAGACCAAAATATTACTCAAAACTTTATTATTTGCTTTTTTAAAACAAAATTATGTTGTAAATTTGAATGATAAAATCATAAAAATGATTATAAACACGAAACTTAATATAAAAAGTTGGTCTTCATTTTACACGTCTATGGCCAAGTTCCGACGACTTTTTTCTTCTCTCGTGACCCAATTTTTTTTTTGATAAAAAGCGCGGGGAAAAGTAGCTGCGACAAAAATAACTCTAGCCTAAGCTCCCGACTTTGTTGGGATTTCATATTTTGCAAGCTTGTAGTGCTAGTGAAGAAGCATTTACATTGTTAAAAATGAGCGCCGCTGATGGATGGTTGCCAAAAGATTGAGGTTTGAAAATTTATGTCCCTTTATTTAGATACTGTCCTTAAATTTAGGGACATGATTTTGATCAATGTCTTTTAATTAAGGGACGACCCTTAATTTAGGGACGACCCTTAATTTAGTATAATCCTGGACTGAAAGTGTGAAACAAAGGTAAGAAGTAAAGACTTGGCGATGAATATGCGTCAATAATGCTAAAGAGGCCCTGCAATGATCATGTAAGTACAGTTTTTTAGTTATTTTTGGAATAACTTGTCTAAAACACATAATTTCTTTCTTTCTTCAAGTTATTTTCAATTTTAAGTAAAGATAAAGGGCAATCAATCTGTTTGATAATCTGGTTTAAGAAGTAGAGTATAATTTTATCATTTTCTCTCGACAGAAATTCGAAAAACGTATTGCGAGCAAAATTGACAAACTGACCAAATTTTATCTCAGTGTCCTACTCAAATGATTATCAAAGTAAAGTTGCATTCAACGAGAAAAATCCAGAATAGCATCCCAATTATGTTCGATTGATTAGCATAAACTGGCACACCTGAAATGCTTTATTCTTACAAAAAAAATTCCGTAGACTCGACCAATCCATTTCCTCGTTGTGTATGGTTGTCCTGCCCACTAAAACACGGTTGAGCATAGTTGACCTGAGTTATCCTGTTTGATCACTTGACACGAGAGAAAGTTGACCTAATCTGTTTTCTAGTTATAACATGGTTGTCTCGCTTTGATTCCTAAGTTATCCGTGGTAGGATAACTGTTTTCTATAGTTTCCTATAGTTTTCTATAGCAAGGAGCAAAGATTGCACAGTTGGAAAAGGTTTTGAGGAAAATGTATGGTCGCCATCAAGTTTTGAGAACCTTTTTCAGTAATGCGAAAAAATTTTCAGATTCATTACTCCACATCTAAACAACAAAAAAATTTGGACTTGTCACTGTTTCTTTTTTACTAATTTACTAATTTTCATTTATTTTCAATCGATAGAGTCGTTTTATATTTCAATGTGTTGTATCTTTTTCTCTCCCCAGTATATTTGTAGTTTGTGTCTAAGTTTGTCTCATTTCCTAATTTGTTTCCAATGTGTACGGCCACTCGGTTACGGGGTTCCGAACCGGGCTCTCGGTCAACCTTTCAACTTCTTCTCTTTCTTTCTGCTGTACTTCACTGTATGGTCAGAGATTTTAAACTTTTTTGTTTACAATTTGTTTTTTTTTAATCCCTTTTCTCTGTTTTTTATGTACGAAATAGTGTTTTATCAACACTATTTCTTCTTTGGTAAAAATGACGGCCGGCTCGCGGGCGCCAGAGAGTGCTTACTCTTGGTACCACACCTGACTCTAGGCTTTTGTCTTCATCTTGCCTTTTTCTTTGTATAGCTGTTTGTTTGAATGTTTTGTCTGTTTTGTATCATATTTGTTGGTATTGTCGGTCGAGCAATTGGGGTGTGATGGTGTTTCAGTTTTTGCTGAGATTATGTTGAGGGTAGTGTTTTGATCCATGAGAGATTTTCAAACCTTTCTTAGACATGGTTGTCCCGCTTGGATTCTTAAGTCGGCAGGTCTAAAATGCATAAAACATAATGCATATTGCATAATGTATAATGCATAATATTTGAAAAATGTCAATTTTAGAGGCTATAATAAGGAGAATTTGAAAGATAATACTTTCAACAAAACAAATACACTATTTTCTACCAGAAAATAAAGGGTAGAAAGCTGTAAATTTGAATTTTGGATGATGAAGAAAATCCATGATCCACTGAAAATGCTTGTCGCCATTTTGATTTTCATAGTTGTATTTTACAGAACGTAGTACAGTGTAGAAAAAACACGAAATTTCTTCTCCGTATATTACTTTTCTAACTCGAAAACGTAAATTTTATAGCAAGATCTTTATTCTGGGTTTCCTCAGACTGTCAGAGATCTTTTCGAACAATTATGCTAATAAATTTCAACGGGTTTTCCCTTTTACAAAGCATTAACCATGTGAATGCTTTTGTCTCCGTTTGTTAAATAAGCCAACCCAATATAAATTAAAGAGCTTCATGTGGAAGCTAGATCAAAGAAAATAGACTTCGAATCTTTTTACATTCGAATGTTTATGTGTTTACCTTTTTTTGAGAAAGAAGAAGGGGGAAACCTTTCTGATCTGTTGCATCTTCTTATTATTTATGCTGACGGAAAACCCTTTGTTGTTATGATTCGAATGTTTTCTCTTTCGTTCGGATTCGAAAAGTAAATATCATGTCTGGGTAAATCCCTCTGATTGACTCTTATAGGGCTCTTCGAAAAGTTTTTCGCGGTTTTAGCCTCTACAAAGGAGAGTTTCAGAAAATATAAAATCGTTCTGTAAATTACACAATACTATTATGCATTATGCAATATGCATTATGCTTTATGCATTTTGTACCTGCCGATTCTTAAGTTGTACGGATGGGATTCCGAAGTTATCCATGGTTGGATAACTATGGTACAACTAGAGTCTGATTTACGAGGTTGAACAGCTTGTTTGCGCGCCCTGTATTACCGTGTAATTCCTAGAGTATCCTTAAGATAACAGCGCGTATTCCAATGACTTTTACGCAGTGCTGGATAGGAAGGATTTATGAAGTTTCAAAAACACATCCAAGTTTTTCATTATTGTTTCTTTCGATGGTGTAGACTTTGTTCGTACTTCACCTAAATCATCAACATCTCTGAAAACAAATCCAAAATCACTAAATAACTTCTTTAAAGCTTGGTTGTGTTTTCTATTCGGAAAGATCTTTGTGATCCGTTGAACGGCGTGGAAGAAATCCAATTTTACAGCAATGTCATTCCCAAAATTTTGTCGGTACAGATCATCGATAACAATTTGCTTGACGTTTTGAGCCCCTCGTCTACTCAACTTTTGTAGAAGGTCTTTCAACTCTTCGTGTTTGGTTCTTTCTGTCAGTGTCCAACCAATAAAACTACCTGTGACATCCATGATGATATAAAGTTTTAAATCTCACTTAACGAATTCATTGTCTAGTGATCTGAACCCTCCAGTTTTTTTTTGCAACGCGGAAAGTATGATCCGCTGATATAATTAGCTTCGGGGATTTCCTTTCGACTGCGTCTTCATAAAAGTTTTGCTTTGGATAAAAAATTCAAGAAATACCGTCTGCAGTTTGTCTGTACTGGGAAATTTTGTTAACACGCTACTTAAGGCGATCTCTTTCGTCCTGAAATGAAACACGCTTCTTGAGTTGGCCAAGAACTGAGCGATCTGATTAAAATTGTCTCGGTTTTAAGTAGCTCTCTTTCTCAACTCGTGTGGTCATGAAAAAGTTGACTGGTTCGTAGAATTCATCTTTAATCAAAGCGAATGGTCCTTTATACCGTAGATTATTGGGATTGGAGTCAAAAACCTCAATTATCTTATCCAGTGCTTTCTGCAACTCTTTGTCAAAGGTTAAAGCGGAGACCAAAAATGATATATTCAATACCAAAACTATTGCTGCTATTTTTTAAGTCTTCATTATTATTTGAATCTAAGAAAGAAAAAAATAACGTTTAGGTAAAGCATTAGTAGTAGGTTTTACAGTTTACAGTTTTACAGTTTTGCATAGGAGAGAAATTATTTGCTCGAATTACAGAGAGATTCGAATAATAAAGAGTCGCGATAAATCGAAGTCATAACTTCTAACATGAGTTGGTGTTTCTGGTGAATGTGCAGCAGGAGTTGGTAATTCTGTTGAATGCAATGGTGGAGTTGATGGTTCTGGTGAATGTGCAGCAGGATGCAAACCATCAACTGCACCGTTGCATTCACCAAAACAACCAACTTTACCATCACATTCACCAGAACCATCAACTCCACCATAACATTCGCCTAAATCTCCAATTCCTACTGCACATTCATGCACATTCACCAGATCTGCCAGGTCATGCTGCAGAACCTCAAGAGCCATCAGCATCTGTTGCAAAAACACCAGAATCGAGAAATTCAAATTTAGAGACTTACCAGGACTTACGGCCACCGTTTTCAACTGGTTACCACTTGTTAACTCGTTACCACCTTGTTACCACCTCGCATACCATTCAATACAACATTGTTACCACTCGTTACCTCTTTTAGTAACAACGCAATCTTGCACTATCACATGTGTAGTGTCAAATATTTAGCTCTGTTTCTTTCCTATCTTAGAACCTTCGGAACCTTCTGCCATTTATCTCTATCTGTGTATGATATTTGTGTTCTATGTATCTAGGAACCTTGGGAACCTACCATCTCTGTAAATCAATTACATTTCATGGCTCAAAATTCGATTGCTTGTTTTACTTTTAGGGGTTTCCACTGACTCATGAACCAACTAGAAGCCTCTCAGTACTCACCACCACTGGATGATGGGTACCATTTATAAAAGTAGAAATATGACGTAATTCTATGCCGTCGTGTGAACCAATCAAATGGCTTCACGGAAGGGGTTTCCACTGTCGGAACGGCATTCGTAATAACCAATCAGAATCGTCTCAGAAACAAGAATAGGTCTACTGCGCAAATTGACCGACGGCATGTGCGGTGGTTAAGGGTGTGTTTTACAAGATGACAGAGTACACTGTAAGGGTAGACTTTTTGATAAATGTACTGTAAGGTGGAAGTTTTAGTAAATCCAGGAAAATCAAGGAAATTTTGCCATAAAAGTCTGATTTTTTATTGCTCTAATAGGGATGAAAATTTGGGAAATATGCACTGTAAGGGTATGAATTTCGGCGAATTTTTGCTACACTGTAAGAGTGCGATTTTAAAAGCCATTTTTTCGCCGCACATGCTGTTAGCTGGAAAACCAAGTGCCCCGGGTGTAATTAACCCTTTCCGGACGAACGGGCCATTCGGTGGCCCTACTAGTTACCGAATTTCAAACGAGTATATCTCGAGAACCAAGCTTTCCAAGAGTTCGTTAAGCTACCGTTGGAAAGAACATGAAATCTTAAGTAAGATAGACTTATTTGAAAAGGTTTTAATAAATAAAATTTGAAAGATGTTAGTTACCGTATTACTTCCAATAAACCCCTCTTGGAGGGGTGTTTGGAGCGCGTAGTAGTATAGAAGTCTTAAATGAAGAAAAACTTGGATATATGTTAAAAATGGCATTTTTTTGTTCAAAGTAATATTGACCCATTTCTACATCAATCTTCCAATTTACTTTAAAAGTGGCATTGGATACAAATTATTTAGATAAATTTACTTAAACAAATTACTTACTTAATAACCCCTATAAACACGGATTGCCCATGGATTATTTTTAAAGAATAATCCACAGTACATCCAACCTTAATCTAGTGATAATCTATAAAAAGACCAGTGATAATCCAAGACATAATCCAGAGATAATCCAAGACACACTCCAGGGGTAAAATATGGATTATCCACGGATTGTCGCTGGATTATCTAATTTGAGAAAGTAAAATGATCAATCCATGAATAATCCACATCCCATCCAATGGTTTAAGTATAGGATAATCCATAGGTCGAATCAAAATAATCCAATGGATTGAACCAACTTAATTTGCTGACAATCCAGATGTCGTCCAATGGATTATCATATCAACCTGGGCTACTCATAGTCAAATATGAGATAATCTTCTGGATGGAGCAACTCTAAGTCAAATATCGCAATCCACATGATGGAATAACCCTCTGAGTATGATGCACCATCATTCTCCATACCAGATTTTGGCCAGGAAAGAGTAAAACAAAAATATATTTTTAAAACTTATTGTACAATGACAAGGAATACTGGTATAGTATAATACAAAATAGACAGGTCCATGCTTTAGACAACTCCATCAGTATATTCACCAGAACCATCAACTCCACCAGTATATTAACCAGAACCATCAACTCCACCAGCAATTTCACCAGCAGATTCACCAAAACCATCAAATCCACCACTATATTCTCCAGAACCATCAACTCAACCAGTACATTTACCAAAACCTATAATTCCCCAGTGATTTTTTCTGGGGTCACATCTTAGGGCAGATTTCACATCTTAGGGCAGGTTTCACATTTTGGGGCTGTACAATGACTAAGAAGTATCATACCTGGTGGTGGTTATTTTCTTTTCTTCAAGTAAACGACCATACGATCACAAAAAAAAGGAATTTAACCAGACAAAACAAAACATATGTAAACTCTCTACAATTAAACTAGAAATGCCATGCATAATGTCATACTTTCCCAATTCAAGAAATCAATATATTCAACAAGCAGAACTTTATTAACATTAAAGGTAATGAAATAAAAACTTTAACTTTTAAAATTTGATCCTCCAAAATCAAGACAACCTTCTCACACAACACTTTTACACCAAGAGAGATCTATTCACATGTTAACCAATTTTTTAAAATTTCAAAATTTAGACTCCTATTCAAAATTATTGAAGCATTGAAACCAAACCATAGAATGATAACGCTCTCTCCCTTATCTTGCCTGGATTATCTGTGGATTATTTGGAATCTTGATGCATTGAAGTTAAAAAAAAATCTTTTCCTCTCTTTCTTGTATGGATTATCTGTAGATGATCGTAGTATCAATTACAAACATCTAATGAAGCATAATCCATTAGATTAACGTTTAGATTATGGCTGGATTATGCCTAGGGGACCATTCAAAAAGTACGTAAGCTCAAAATCGGTGAAAATTGACCACCTCCTCCCCCCTTGTACGCTCTCGTACGCTTTGGCATTACCCCCCCTTTCGCGTACGTACGCTTTTGAAATGACCCCCCCCCTCAAAAAAAATTTAGATCGTATTAAACAGTCTATACAAAGGTAAATTAGGGGATTTTGAGAAAAATTAAAATAAGTTCAACTTCTGTTTTTCTTTGTTGATGATATAATCAGAAGATCTAACCAAACTTTGACTGAAATTTCGTTGTATTGAAAAATGTCAAAGCGTACGCACCTTTCTACCTGACCTCCCCCTCCCCCTCTTACACTTTTGGTAGTACCCTCCCCCTCCCCCTCAGAGCGTACGTATTTTTTGAATGGTCCCTAGTTGAATACTTTCAAAAATAATCTTATGGATTACATCTAAATTATCCCTGGATTGAGTAGTGATAATGGTAATCCACTGGATTGACAATGGATTATTTCTGAACGAAAGGAAATTATGGATTATCCCTAAATGATACATGGATTGTCTCTGGTTGTTTTTCAATTTGTAGGGGAAACCCCTTCTTTTTAACACCCTCTCAAATAAAAGCCCAAAACCAAAAAAATCGAAGTGATACGGTAAACTATAATTGTGTTATAATAATTAACAAAATTGTTTCAATAACATTTAACTCTTAGTTCGACTAATTGTGTACAATAATTAACAGAATTATTAAAAAAAAACCGGGGGCAGCCAGGCAAATTGATCGACGGCATGTGCGGCGGTTAAGGGTGTGTATTTCAAGGACAGAGTACACTGTAAGGGTAGACTTTTAGATAAATGCACTGTAAGGTGGAAATTACAGTAAATCCAGGAAAATCAAGGAAATTTTGCCCATGGTTTTTTATGCTCTAGAAGGGTTGAAATGCACTGTAAGGGTACAAATTTTGCCGATTTTTTGCTGCACTGTTAGCTAAGGGTGCGATTTTAAAAGCCAATTTTACGCCTCACATGCTGTCAGCCGGCTAACCAAGTGTCCCCGGGTCATAAAAGTATTAGCTCAACTTCAACTTATTATGTACAATAATTAACAAACTTATTCCAATAATATATAAAAAGATATTTAAAAAAAGTATCAGTTCGACTAATTATGTATAATAATAATTAACAAAATTATTCTCTTTAAATTTTACAAAGATTTTCAAAAAACTACTAGTTCAACTAGTTGCGTGTATAATAATTAACAATATCTTTTCAATAACATTTAACAAAGATATTCAGAAAAAAGAATTATAAATAACATCAATGTACCCAATAACAATAGACAAAATTTTTAAAACAACATACACTGGGGGCACCCGAGGGCGTGGAATACCGGGATACCGGTCAACAAACTACTCAAATATCGGCAAAAATGCTCCGGTAAATTACCAGGATACCGGTCAGTTCCCGATCTTCGGAAGCCTCCGCAAAAATGAAAAAAAATATTCCAATAACATTTTAACAAAGATATTCAAATTTACTTTAACCCACTGCGTATGATAATTGACAAAAACATTCCATTGACATCTTTTGACAACGATATTCATTCAATCGATCAAAAGTCATCGAGGCGAGTTACACTTTACTATAAGGGCTGAAAATCGTTTTTCGGATATGGTCACGAAAACCCACAAAATTCAAACAAACAGATCACGACGGAGTAAGAAGCAATAAATTATTGAAGTCTTTGGATCTTCTTCCTCGACCTCACGGTATTATCTACAGAAACACTCAGCGAGTCCTGTAACTGTTCAGTTTCTAAACGGGAAGTAAAAGTTTTCATTTATAAAAAAGACTTAGCATTACATCATAACATTAACAACAACAACGACAACAAGTCGACGGAAGCACCCTCCTCGTTGGGGACTTGTATACCTGCGACAAGCAGAAACGAATGCTTCCCTCATATCGGGACCGGCGAAGCAAACCTTTGGTTTCAAGTCGATGTCTCGATATACCCCCCAAATCAATGCCACGACAAGCACGCTTCGTTTTTTGGCTGAGCGAGGGCCATAACCCGGCGTTTGACCCTCGCAATATACATTGCAAGCCGGGGACATTGAACCAAATCCAGGACCAACACCTACGATTTGCGGCTCCTGCAACAACCCAATCAAGGCTAATTCATCACACCTGATGTGCTCCATATGTAAACAACGGATCCACAAACAGATGAAATGCTCAGGCACCAAACGCACACTCTTAGACAGGATCGTCAAAGATGGCACCCCTTGGCAATGCAAAACCTGCAGAGAAGAACCCCCACAACAGAATACAGAAAACCACTGCACCAACTGTGGGAAAACGCTCACAGCAAGATCAGCTCCACTCACTTGTCAAGAACAGAACTGCAACAAAAAGTGCCATTCCTCACAAAAGTGTAGCAACATCAGCAGATATATGAAGCAGAAGTCATGGAAATGCTATCTTCACGGTGGTCGAAGACCAGACGTACAGGAACCACAAGAGGGAACAGTCAACCAAATGACTACCGACACAGTCACCAATGATGATAAGCTGAAATGCTGCGGATGCTCCAAACGGATGAAAAAACCAGCGGATAATAGTATACCATTAAAATGTGATGTGTGCAAAATGCACTGTCACAAAATCATCAAATGTTCCGGCCTATCACGGGATGCAGTTACGGCTATAACTTCACAAAATGGTTCGTGGACATGCAAGAAATGCTCATCTGTAGAGGAAAGAGAATTCACCAAAAACTATCCAAAAGGGGAAACAGTGTCAGAAACCATCAAGGGTGAAACATGCGAATACCTAAAGATATTACAATGGAACGCCGATGGTCTGAACACCAAAACAACAGAGCTTCGAGAAAGATTAATCAAAGAAGATATCGATCTTTGTATGATCCAAGAATCAAAGCTCCAACCTCACATGGAAAATCCAAAACTCAAAGACTATGTACACCTATCTTCAGATCAGATAGAAAGGGAACAATAAAAGGAGGCGGACTAATAACATATGCAAAGAAGAGTATAGTCTTTGAGAAGATAGGAAAATCCTCAAACTCGGGAACAGATTCCACAACCCTTCGTGTCAAAATGGGCCCAAAGAAATGGTTGACACTCACAAACGTCTACACTCCACCTGAGAACAGCATAGGCCAAGAGATCAAGTTCAACCCTACTGAAATCAAGATCGACAAAGATAGCATTATCCTTGGAGACCTTAATGGACACTCGCCACTCTGGGACTTCACATACACACCAGACGAAAGAGGCGAGGTGATAGAAGACTTGATTTTGACCAATAACCTATCCATCCTCAATGACGGTTCACCTACACGAATGAACCCTACAACAGGCAATGAGAGTACACCAGACGTATCCCTGGTCGGTGAGCTTTGGAGGAACAAATGTGAATGGCAAACCGGTACCCAAATGGGTAGCTCTGATCATTTACCAATCAAAGTCACAATCAACGCAAAGGTGACACACCAATCTGTCTTCGGTAAACCAGGAAGATGGAGACGAAACGGTGTCAACTGGAACAACTTAAGAAACGAAGTAGAAGATCATTGTCAAAATCTCTTAGAAGAAAATAACCTCACCAGAAGAGTTGCAAGATTCAACCAAATCCTGACACAGGCTGCAAAAAAACACGTGGGAAAATCCAAACCTGGAAGGAAGATCAGCTCCTTCATGACCCCCACCGTTAAAGCTGCCCTAAAAAGACGGAACAACCTGAGAAAGAAAGTTTCCACGCACCGCAAAGAGTGGCTTGAATCATGCAAACAAGCACAAGAAGAAATCACCAAAGCTAAGGAACAAAGCTGGAAGGACCTACTTGAATCTTCAGCGATGGAAATCGACGACACCAGGATGTGGAAGATAATAAAGACCCTAAACGGGTGCCCTGAGACAAATTCTCCAAATGAGGCGATGAGACACAAAGGAAAACTCATCACATCAAACAAACGTAAGGCAAATATATTCGCAAAACACTACGCAAACGTCAGTAGACACAAGTTTACCAAGGAGGAAAGGAACATAAATCGAGAGGCCAAGAGGAGAATTCACTCAACCACGGTAAACAACGAATATTGTCAAGACTTTACCAAAGACGAGTTGAAAAAGGCGATAAAAGAAATGAAGAGAAAAGGGGCACAAGGCCCTGATGAAATACCACCAACTTTTCTTAAATAATTGGGAGACAAAGGTCTTGACGAACTACTGGGAATCTTCAACAACTCAATGGTGTCCGCACACTGCCCACAGATATGGAGAAATGCAATCATAATCCCGCTACTGAAGTCTGGAAAGATTGCGAGCGAATTAGCATCATATCGCCCAATCAGTCTTACATCGTGTGTAGTGTAACTGCTAGAACGCATGATAGCAAATAGACTGTATCACTTTGCAGAAACCAGGAACATCTTAAACCCAAAACAAGCAGGGTTTAGGAAAGGACGCTGCTGTGACGACCAAATAGCCAGGATTACCCAAGCAATCGAGAATGGTTTTCAAGCCAAAAAGATGCAAAGATCAATCCTGGTTCTACTCGACTTCTCGAAGGCATACGATATGGTCTGGCGAGAAAGACTCCTTCTATCTATGATAGAAAAAGGAGTCCCAATGATTTTCATCAAATGGCTCCACGGATTTCTCCAAAACAGACAGGCAAAGGTAAAATTCTGCGGCACAGAGAGTAACAGCCACAACATCAAACAAGGCTTGCCACAAGGCTCGGTACTATCACCCATCTTATTTCTGTTTTACATCGACAATCTCGCGCAACTCCTCCCAGAATCTGTCATCACAGCCATGTTTGCTGATGATGTCAGCATCCTAGCAACAGCCGAGAACCGAGAAGAAGCACAAGAGAAGGCCCAGGAAGCAGTTTCCATTGTCTCAAACTGGGCAAAGGAATGGAAACTGCTATTAAACGCTGGGAAAAGTGAAACAAGTTTTTTTAGCACATGGTCTAAAGAAGCAAATTGGTCTCCAACCATCATCATCGACGACAAGCCAATAAAACACGAAAAGACACCACGCCTACTTGGGGTGATTTTGAATCGCCTGCTAAACTTTGGACCCCACATAGAAAAGATCACAAAACAACTGACACCAAAGCTACGAATGCTAAAAGCAGTTTCAAACTCAAAGTGGGGATGGCGAAAAGATTCCTTCGTGAAAATCTATCTAACTCACTTTGATAGTGCCATCCACTACGCCGGGTTCACATGACAACCCGAACCACCCACTTGGCCAGCCTTCAAAGACTACAAAACAGAGCGTAACAAATAATCACTGGTCAATACTCATCCACCCCGGTAGAAGCATTACGCGCGGAAGTTAACCAACCGAGCCTCAACACTAGAGTAAAGAGAAATGCAATGATTGCAGCTGAAAAATGTCATCGTCAACCCGAAAACCATCCAAGAAGACTGGCCTACGAAACGGCAGTTAAACCAAAACCACAAAGCAAAAGAGTGAGCTGGGTATCATACTGAAGAATGAATTACCAGAAATGATGGAACAAAGAAAGCCGATTGTCTTCTTTGAATCTCCACCTTGGACTACAACTCCAAATTTAAAGATCTTCTCCAATCTGTACGACATCAAAAGAACTGACCCGGAAGAAACGAAAAGAACCGCTGCAATACGAAGAATCCTCGAACTTGATGCACAATTGGTAATCTACACAGATGGATCAGCAGACGCGGGAACCTTTAAAGGAGGAGCAGCTGTGGTCATTACGCAAGGTGATCCAGAGGATCCTACAGTCCTCCATAACATCCAAAAAAAAGGAGCCGAATATACGTGCTCGTACGAAGAAGAAGTCGACGCAATGAGAACGGCAACAACATGGATCAAAAGCAACATCACTGACAACATCCACACACTGATTTGCACAGACAGCCAATCACTATGCCTGGCACTGACAAATTTCAACGAAGAAACATAAAAAATAAGAGAAGACGCGTCAGAATGACCCGGCAAAATCACCATCCAATGGGTCCCTGGTCATTCCAACATTCCAGGGAATGAGTTGGCTGATGCACAAGCCAAGGCAGCTACAGACTCCAATTCGGATAAAAGGCCAAACTCGTTCCGGAACGCATCAATGATGATTAGAAAAACCTTCAAAGACGAAGCAATCTCCCATCAACGAATCGCTAAGGTTTACAGCAAGTATTCGAAAGAAAAGGAGAAAGAAGTCAAAAATAGAGCTGACCAAGTCATGTTGGCCCAACTACGATCAGGACACTCAAAGAACCTTAAAGCATATGCCAACAGGATCGACGAAAATATCGATGCTCCATGTCCCGACTGTGGCGAGGAACCCCAAACCATCGAACACTGGTTCACAAATTGTCCAGCAACACTCGCCACCCGAAGGCAACATTTTGGGGAACACATCACGGACATCGACTTGTTGACAAAGGAACCTGGCAAGTCGGTCGCCCTGGCGAAGAGTTACTTCGGGGCCGACCTGTAAACAAGTCACCGATAAACACACACACACACACACACACAACAACGACAACAACAACAACAACAACAAGATTCTAATTATTATTAAGACTTGGACGCAAACAATTAGACTGAAGCAATAATTTAAAAAAAGTATGCTCTGCAAGTTCAGATTCACGCAGAATCTTATGCGAAATACGCACGTTATTTTTTTTGCTTCCTCGAGATGTTTAAACCAATCAAAGTAGTTTGAAAGCAAACAGCTTTCCAACAGAATTTTTTTTTAATTATTAAAATTTTCAGATTTTTTTTGGAAAATCTAATGAAAAATTTAGCCAAGCAAGCTCGACGCTCGGTTATGCTTCTTACCCAATGTCCCTTTAAGCCATCGAGCGCGAAGCGCAAGTGTCGAGTGGGACCCCCCGCAATGTTTAGTTCCGAATTGGACTAAACGTTGCTGATTGGTTGAATTCTTATCGGATAAAATATAGAAACATTTTTTAGCCGTGGTTTTACTTCCTATAAAATAAGTAGCGCGCGTCGTGTTACACAAATTTAGTATGTGTAACCACAAATGTCAACAAACTATTAGTTCAAGAAGGCGTCGAAAGAAGAAGTAGTTCAGGCAGCAGTAAACCAATGTTTGAAAGACAAACTCGTGATAAAACCAAAGCAACTTGAACTAATTTGTAACGTCATTAACGGACATGATACTCTGTGCATCCTACCCACTGGATATGGGAAAAGTCTTATTTATCAGTTGTTGCCTTCGATTTTTACTCATCTCCAAAAAAGTCAACAACCAGCAGCAGCTTCTTCATCCTCTTCGAATACTTTGCCAAGCCAAAACCAACCAATTGTCATTGTTGTCTCGCCACTCCTTTCGTTGATAAAGGACCAAGTAAAATCCTCTAATGCTTCATTCAATTTGTCAGCAGCTGAATTGGATGCTAAGAACTTTGAAAAACTTTCCACTGGAAAATGTAACATTCATAGTATCTGGAACACCTGAATCCTGGATTCAAAATCTCAAGTGGAAAAAGATGCTGTCTAATGATATTTTCACTTCAAATTTATGCTGTATCGTCATTGACAAAGTGCATAAAGTATCTTGGGGTAAAGTGAAAAATTCAGAGAAACCATTTCGTGAGATTTTTGGTGAACTTTCTATTCTTCGATCAATTTGCCGACAAGGTGTACCTATCCACTCTCAGCAAAAATAGATGTCAACTTAACTCAACTCGTGAAAGAATCGTGTAGCCTTTCTAGGAAAATGAAGTTTGTTATTTGCTATGTTGACCGTTCAAATATCAGATTGTCGGTGGTTCCCATAAAAGCAAAGAACTTCAATGTTTTATCTTGGGTTGTGAACTTTTTAACTGATTCTAATTCACTTTCACCCCGTATTATAATTTTTTGTCGCTCAGTGACTCTAGTTGGTTGGATGTATTTTATGTTCCTGAAAAAATTATCAAAAACAATGCCTATGATGCTAAAAAATTAATTGGTATGTACCACAGCATGACTCTGGAAAAAAATAAGAATATTGTTTTGTCTGCCTTTTCCAATGAAGATTTAAACATGCGCTTGATCATAGCAACAAGTTCTTTGGGATGTGGTGTTAATGCCATTAACATTCAATATGTTATACATTTTGGGCCGTCTTATGATTTGGTTGACTATCGTCAACAAGTTGGGCGTACTGGGCGAGAAACCACTAATCAATGTCATGGTATTTTCTACACTTTTTCCTCTGGCAGAGCTAAATTTAGTACAAACATAAATCTTATATCAAAACTGCTAAATCAAAATGTCACAGAATTTCCTTTTTTCTTCTTTCAATAATGAGACAGTGAAGTCCTTAAAGCCTTCCCATACCTGCTGTACCTTCTGTGCAAAGACTTGTGATTGTGGCTCTACTGATTATAAAAAAGCACTAAATTGCGAGTCCACCAAGGCTTTTGGTTTAACAGAATTGCAACAACCTTTTCGTCATGTTGAAAATGAAATGGAGTTAATGACAAGAGAGATTTTACAGGAATTACGCTCCACGCTATTGAGTCCAAATAGTTTCACGTCGGTTGATCTATCATCAGGGATTTCTTAGACTGTCATAGATGAAGTAATTTTACACTTGCCATTTATAAATTCTTTGGCCTATATTGACCAATACCTTCCAATATTTAATTACTATTTGATAAAAGAAATTTTGATTATAGTACAAGAAGTCTTTGAAGACTTTGAACTACCTAAAGATATTGACAAAGCATCAAATTATTTTGAAAATAAGGGACCATATGAAACTTTTGTTTACAACAATAACTTTGATTTTTCTGAAGATGAGGATGGAGAAGAAATTAATACTGATACTTTAGATTCTGATGAAGATTGATTATTTGCAATATTTTTACTGAATTGGATTATTTTTTTGAGATTATTTTCTTCTGTACAGTATATACAAATTTGCTATTGGTCAAATCCACCAAATTTACATTATATATTTTATTGTGTTGTCCGAGTTCTTGCAAATTGAGGCTGTAATTTTTTTTTGTTTTCGTTGGGGTGTTGAACCTGAAATTCTGCTATCCATCAAATTGAATTTCCCAACAAATTAACTTTTATACAAAGCCGAAAATTAAATTCCTTCTGAAGAAAACCTTTTTGGTCTACCATCAAATTAAATTCCAAAGAACATTTTTGTGAATACACGCTTTTTTTTATAAGAATAGTGTTTTTTTGGCTGAGGGTGAAGTATTCTTAGAAATTTTCCCAAACTTAGGGTGAAATATTTTTAGCATATTCTTATTTTTCATAGGATAATTCTTCTGAAACAATATTCAAGACAGATTTTTCTAGTGTTCCATTTTTCTAGTGATTTTACATATTTTAACCTAATTTGCAGCATATCTTTCTGCCTCCAGAGCTGAAAAACGTCCATTTATGAACGTATCTTTTAAAAGTTATGCTTATTTTTGATTTTCCCACCCTTTATTCTTACCAATTTGAGAAATCTCATCCTGGAGATATTCTTAAGATATTCTTACGATTCAGTCGATTTTCACCTTGGTATTCTTATAGACGCTATTCTTATAAAAAAAGCGTGTAGTGTATAAACCAGTTTGAAGACCACTTGACTTGAGTTTTACACCTTTTAAGTTTATATTTCAAGTACAATAAGATGACCTTCTTTTCTTACATAAGTTCAGATAACTGTTAGTGTTAAATATGCTACCTGTTTGGTATACCTTAAGTGGATAAATTTTTGCGTGGTTTCCATGCAAAATTAATCCACTTAAGGTATTTATAACATGCTTCTTTTTTGGTCACACATTTTTTCAATTGATATCATATAATTGTTTAAACCTAATAAGATACAAATATTATAAACAAAATATATGCATAAAGCTCTTTAAATTCACTTCGTTTGGTTTTCAACCATTCCAAAGTTTTTGGGATATTTAAAGTGGATAGAATGTCTTCAGATAATTTTGGAAACGTTTCGTATTCTCTCCCTGGAATCTTCTCGAAAACCTTTGCCTTGAAAAGCTCAGCTGCAAGATTTTGAACATCTGGCAGAATCTTTGCAACTTTCGAACTGTGGATTTCTTCTTTGATACCACTGCCTTTTTCCAAGTTTTTGATAATTAAATTCAAATTTCTAGTTGCTCTTGAAATTCTTTTTGCATTACTTTCATTAAGGTTGCTTCTTAGTGATCTTAATAACTCTTTCAAATGTTCCAAGTGTAAATCCCTTTAAACGTTGCGCCCCTTTTTTCCGTGCGTATTAATAAATCTCGACCAAATCAATCTAAATGCAGCCTCGGGTTGGTACTTGACTCGGTAAAATAATTTCAAGACCGTATAGGCATACTTCGTGTGGCCGAAACATCTAAAATAAAGCAGGGCGAATTTGTTGCATTCCATCAGGCGTTCCCCATCACCTTCTTTGATGAAATCATTGATATTCCTCAACATAAGATTTAAGGTAAATAGTGCCTTTTGATAGTTGGAAATATAATCTTCGTTTTTCTCAGCAAGGTCGTCATGCTTTGTTCTCGTCCCATCGGCAGAAACAGGGGGAGTACTTGGCTTTGCTGGTTGTTGATTGTGAAGCTTGTTCAAGTGGTTTTCTAGACATTTGACATATTTGTATTCCTTTGAGCAAACTTCACATTTGACAAAGCCTGATGCATTTTTGACGGGGTCGTTTTCTTTGATTTCCTGGCTCAAGTTGATTTCATGAGTGACCGTGAATCTAAAGTTTTACAACAAAGTATGTAAAAAGAGCATAATAACGGCAAAACTTTTTGAAGCTTTTAAATGTTATTTTAGGTATTTGCCTGTTTTTGGGTTTCGAAGCCTATGTTCTTATAAAAAAACGTGTAAGGCCTCTTAGCCAAATTGCTCAATTTTTGGCCATTTTCAGGGTTGTGTATGATGCAATATGATAAATTACTAAGGCCTTTCTGAAATAGACTACAGTAGCATAAATGTCCTATTTTTTCATTGACCAACCTTACCAACCTTTTTATTATTTCCTCTGCATGTTTGTGTAACCAATCTTGTTTTTCTTTCTCGTCAATGCTATTGCTGATCATCTTTGGTATTGGGTTATCTAAAATAAAAAATTAACGTTATTTTAATTTTTAAGATAAAGATTTTACTTTAAAGATTTTATTTTAAGATATCAGAGATATATATCAGAGCTTTTATTTTCGGAATCGAAAAACTTATCCTCAATTCAAAAATATTCGTACAGGGAGCAACTTACCTTCGACCTTTTCCATTCCAAAATGCAACATCGCACCTGTTATAATTTGACCATCAAGCTCTTTATCACTAAGCTCTTTATTTCCGTTGAAAGCTTTGTGCGGTCCCTTTTTAGCGTTGCTGGTGTTTAAACCGTTCAACGCCCAAGTGGTAGTTCCGAATTCAGCACTGGACGTCTCTTTCCTGAATATCTTTGACCTAAAAAATATTTTTTCAATTTATTATACATTTTTCATATAATTAACATGCTATGCAAAGATCAACCCGCTATGCCTAAATCAAAAAGATAAAAAATTTAAATTTCTTCCATATTAGTACACTTTCCTTCTAAAATCAAGCATAACTTACTTCGTACAGGGTTTTCTTGAGGTGCCAATCTTCAAACTGTGGAAAAAGACCCGCCAACTGGTCCTACTCTGTCGATCCGTCCATAAAACCTCTTAGGCGATTGATACCTCGCTCCTCTGTTAACTGATCTCCGCCCACTGCTATCTTCTCTAGGATTTCTTTTTTTCTTCTCTAGGATTACGATTTCACCATTGAGTATAACCTTTGGAACATACTTATTCTGAATTTTAGTTAGAATTTCAGCCATTTCAGAGGAAAGGTTTTCAGATCTGAAGATCAAACCAAGAGGGACCTAAAGTTAAAGCACAGCAAAATAAACATGTGTATTACCTTACAGTGGGAGAGCAGCAGACACTTCTATTTTTTTATTGTTCTTGAAGCAATCTATCTTGCCACATTCTGAAAGCTCGTTTTTCAAAGAGTCAACGTGTCTAGAGAATGTATCATAGTAGTGATCCCTATGATATAATTGTAAAAGTGGGAGCTTCGAAAAAACTGGTATGGGAAAATGTACACCAAACTTACAGTACATATCTCAATTACTTACAACTTCCGATTTTTTCTCCATTTCATCTTTAAAGTCGTGTGGGATGTGATCCCAAACATTTTTCTTGAAAGTTTTAAAGGCTGGGAGGTAATTTACCAAAACTTTTGTAACGAAGACTTTGAAGTTCTCCTTCATCAAATCTTGTGATTTAGGTCTAGCAATTATTTCAAAGTTCTCATAGAACTTTTTGTCTCTTTTATCTATAAAGAGAATCAAATTTTCAGAATTATATGCAATCACCAGAGGTTTTCATTATGCTCTATGTAAAAACTTTTTTAAAGTTATTTTTTTTCTTATTCAATCCAAGCCACTAAAACATAATTCCAAAACATAAAACAACACAATTTAGGTTTTTTATTCGACTGAATTTTTTTATCTATAATTATAAGGTTAAGTTATATGTTGGACGGTGAAAAAGAATGTGGCTATTATATTTTGATTTTTTCCGACATGTTTCGGACTCGGTCCGTTCTCAAGGGAATGATCAAAGGTTAGGTTAAGTTATATAATTATAAGTTATAACTTTTTTTCTTTTAATTATAAGTTGATTATTTTTTCAATATACCTTTGAGGGAATGAACTCTACTTTTCACAGCCATTACATGGAACCAGTGTAGGATTCTGTTCTTGTTTTCTTTGCTTTGGTGTCCCGAAATAACCTCAAAGTCAAGATTATCTCCAACAATCTAAAATATGAAATTGGATTGTTTTTTGGAAAAATAAATTATTCATCTGAATCTTCTTCCTAAAAAAGAAGCTGGTAGACAGTAAGGATCAATACTGACAACAGTGAAATTTCCAATCGAAAAAGACAAATAGAATATTGAGTATAAAATCACATCATATTCATCAGTTAAAACTTTGGTGACTTTTGTTTTTAGAGATGAAATTTTCGTCGGGGAAAAATTCGTCACTTGCTGGTAGTTGGTAAACGCTTTAAGGCCGGGGAAAATTTTCGTCACTTTTCCCCAACAAAGTTTTCCCCGATAAGGTATCCTCTGCAATTTGCTCTTTTATCTTCTTCCATTCGAATACGGCGGCATCGAAGGCTTCCCCTAACGCCTTTTTCTTTCTCAGAGCTTTTGTATACGAGTTAGTTAATGCAAATTTGTTAAACCATTTGAAAACCTTTTTACGAGCACCGGCAGCCATCAATAACTGATCATTCCTAAAAAGAAGGTAGATTTTGTGACAAAATCATAAGTAACTTATACTGTAAAGTTGATAAGTTATTATATACCATCGTTTTTCGAAAAGAGCTAATATCATCATCACCATTGCTAATGTAGTATAATCATGTGAACTTAATGTACCTATGTGTAATAAGATTGCAAGGTCGAGATTTTGGATATTTTGATTTGAATAATATGCCGTATATCATTAGTCTTGGAAACACTAAATCGTCGTGTCAAATTACTGACTTGAGCACAGATGATAAAACAGGACAAAAATGATCATATCCCTCCCACAGTATCATTCATAGAAGCCAATGATTCAGGATCGACGTTTTTGATTGAGGAACATCTTTCGAGGGTTTCAATTTCCCGTTTAAATTTTTCTGACATCATTTCTATAGTACCATTTGGATTGAATATATGTTATTGACATCAGGGTCCTGAAATTTAAAATTATTTTAGTGTTCAGTTTTGTGTTATTGACGTTGTAGTAGAGGGGCCGTCCCTTAGAGTATGTGACATCTTCTTTTCGATGCAACCACTTTTGGTTTTTCTTAAAGAGTGAACTATTTAAAAGATTTTTCGCGAGGGGAGTTTTCGAATAAGGCCTAACAAATTATTTACGGGCAAAAAACTGACGTTACAGGCAAAATCCCTTGACCCCCGAAATTTTATGTATATTAAAAAAAGTAAAGTTAATAAAATCCTATACCACTTATACCAATCAAAAGCTCTGAAAAAACGATATAGAGGACTTTTACAGTAGTGGATATAGTTGATTTCTCTAACCTAACTCGAGAAAATTAACGCCAAAGTTGCGTTTTAACGACTCAACAGGTCAATTTTTTCGTGTTAGGTTGAGAAATTGCCTCATATAAAATCTTAAGTGGTTTGTAATTGAAATCTTACACTTTGTTGCTGAGTAGCTTTTGAACGTTTTGACTCGATAAGAACTTCTGCACCATCACTAGCTCTTTTCCGGTTGCCGCATGCTTTATTCTCCTCTGTTCCAAATTTATCCCTCCACTCTTTTAATTGTTGTAAAGAATTTATAACATTTGTCACTGACGTTTGACAAGTTTTACAAATTGAGTTGTCAGAATAGATAGACCTTTCTTGGAGGGTGATACCTAAGCTCTTTAGTTTACTTATCCAAGTCAGTGAGGATGGGTCGCGCTTATTATGAAAAAGATTTGCTCTGCTTGTGTTTGAGTTTAGGTATGGCTGATTGCAAATTCGGCAAAATACTTTTGATTGTTCAGGTTCGCTCTCCTTAACTTTCTTATTTTTTGTCATTTTCGAAAACTATAACAGCAATATTTTTTTGCGATATTCACTTTTCTTTGCCTGCAATGGCTTAAAGCAGGACATCTAGCCCTTTGGGCCTTAAATCTATAATACATGTAAATAAGTTGCGAAGCGATCCAGAGCTTCCTCGATTTGCAGGTTGCAATCAAAAAATTTAATGACAAAATTTCATTCTTTAATGCAATTATACATTATGGTGAGTTATTGTTTTAATGTTAGAGCTTTTAATTATTCAATATGAAATCGTAAATAGCAAAAGAGCTATTTCCAAAATAAAGAAAGACAAATTTAATTTATTTTTCCACAGAAAGGCCTTCCGAATTATATGGGTCAGTAGTCAGTATAATAAAATTAAATTTCTGAAAATCTAGGGTTAAAAGGTCAAGATGTAGAAAATTTGTGAGGTTTTGAAGCACCAAACATTTTCCTCTTTATTGATATACATATTTGTGTCAGTGTGATATTTCGAATTCATCTAAAATTTGGGATGAATTTACAAATACATTTTTTAACTTGTTCAGTTGCAAATAACATATTCTTATTCTATTTTGGAAGAATAAGGTCGGTCAGGAATGTAGAACAATAAATTAATTTGGTCTCACCTAATTCAAAAAAGGAAAAAAACTCCTATTCAGACGGTGTCGTTCAAACGACAACTCCTTTCAACTGTGTATGAAATTTCTCCTCTGGTAACCGGAGAAATTTATATTTCAAAGTAAGATTGTCGTGTTGTATTTCGATCTTCATGTCTACCTTGTCGTCTGGTGCAGAGTCAGTAAAGTACAGTAAATAGTCTTAAATACGAACCGTAATATTGCAAGTTATCGTAATCGTCTCGGGACTGACTGTCTTCGTTCTCAAGATGTTCATTAAAAAAAGATATAGCGTCCGCACAAAATGTCATTATTGAGATCAAATACCTCAGCGTCACCGTCTTTAGGAGCCACTTCGATCTCGTCTGGTTCTTCAAGCATTGCCAATAAGGTAGCATCGATGTCAGCTTGTTCCATATCTGAAGCGTTGGCAGGAAATTCGCCAGGGATATCAAAGCTTTTGGATGGGTCAAAATTTGATAGAAATTCGTCCAAGATGGTGTCATCCTTGAAATAGTCTCCATTTACGTCACATACATGCTGTGGTCCGATGGTGGTGTCATACTGTGCGTTACAAGTATTGCATTTATCCATAATGATGTAATAAGTCTATGACTACTACGAATACTAATGGGGTGAACTGTGATACTCACTGTTCGAAGGTTGAAGTATGGATGAACTGGTTTCCCGCATTCTCCTTTTATCTACCTTTTTTGGCTCGTAAAACTTGAACTTGTGTCTGATTGGTAGAGCCAAACCAAGCCAAACCGAGCCAAACCGACCCCGGCCCGAACGCGACCCGATTCGAGTTTTTGCTGAATTATTACAAGTCTCGGTTGAATGGTGCATATCTTGGAAAATATAGGTAGAGAAAAGGAAATTTTCTCTGCAGTTCTTTCCAAGGAGAACTCGTGATGCCTTTTAGTTGTTTCGTCACTGCAAGGAAGTCTAAGAAAGTTACACTAAGTCACTGTAACTATGCAGTCATAACTTCAGTTAAAAGCATCGAAATGTTTTTCAGCTGTCATCAAAAGAACTAGTTTGTTAGAGCTGGTTTCCATCCTAAAAATTTAGGTTTTTGAAGAACCTTCTCCAGAAAAAAAAGCATCCAAACATCCCAACTGCGAACTAGAAATGGCATACTTGAGTTTCTGGGCTAATTTCACGCAGTTGCTGGATTATAGATTAAAGATTATTCATTGTGTTACCAATACCTGTAGAAAGATCATTTGTGATCATGCACTATGATCTTATTTGGTTTCTTCCTTGCCGAAAGTTTTATGTATAATCGATCATGTCTTTTGACGTTGATCAACACTTTCTTTCCATTCAGAAAGATATTTCAAGAAACTGTTTAAAAAATCGAACCAATCAGAGAGGTTATCCTTTCTGAAAGGCTGTAAGGCTCAATAAATAGCTTTATGTTTAAATTGCCCTTTTCAGTGTTGCGTACATTGAAGCCGTAAAAAAGTTTTAAAATTCGATCGAATTTGAGACAGAATTCTGCTGTTGATTTTGCTGCCTTTTGCCTTAAGTTTCTCAGGGTTCTTCCAGCTCCAGCTCAGTCTTGTCTTTACAAACTTAAAATTGATATGATAAAAGCTTACAGTGCCACAAGTCTTCTTCTTTAAATTGTTTTCTGACAAACGTAAACGTTGTTCTTATCAATTTGTTTTTTGAATTTGTCATCCACAACTCTTTTCGCCGCTGATACAAACTCTTTCTCTATCGAGGGTGCTTTTTTGGATCTAGGCAACGAAATTGGCCAATGTCCTTATGCTTTCTTATCGTGTTCCACCCACGATAGAGATCTTTGATCCCATCAAGGTTGCCTCAAATGGACATAAAGTCCCGATACAAAATGAAAAAGGATAGAAAGATAATCATCTAAATTACAGTCACAAATTGATGTAGCAGGTGTCTCTTGATTTTCACTTTGTTTCTTTGGGATAAAATTTGCTGCCTCTTCATCTGCATATGAGAAATGATCTGTTTCATCATCATTAGTTATAAAGCCACTTACTGAAACCTCTCCATCTTTCTCAAATTGCATAGGATCTTCTCTCTCCCCTAACATCAACACAGCTTTTCCATAATCCTTAACCTTCTCCCAGCATTTGACTGTTTCTCCACCAACTGGATTTAAAGAAAAGTATGGTGACTTGAGAGCCAAAGAACCAACCCGAAACACAGCCGGAAACAGTACCTAGCTCCGGATGTCGGACTGAGATCACAACATTGTCTTGTTTTGACTCTGGTTCAGGAAGGACTCTCTTTGAGCGGTTTTGCCGCAATTTAAGAAGGGTTTCTTGTTCATTTCTTTGTCTGGCTTTCTCCCTATCTGCAGCAAGGCTTTCATTGTAAGCTTGAGTAATTTCACTCTGCAAAGGCTCACGCTCTGCTGATGTTCCAATAAGTGAGCTCTAAAATCGCTTTTTTAAGTGGGGCGCTTATTCGAGCAAGGCGCCTATTTCTTTATTTTAGAAATTCGTATATCAACAATTTCGGAATCTGCTTAAACTTAACTGTTTCAAAAAAGGATGAATAAAAGAAAAATTGGAAAAATCCAATTGACAATTTCTTTTATTTTATTCTTAATCGCTTTCTTTCTTTTTAAGACACAAGTATCTACTCCCTGGAGGGGGCGCTTATTCGAGCAGGGCACTTATAATATTATTTTAGCTAAAAAGGGGCGCTTATTCGAGGATTTATGGTACACAAAGTATGCCTTAACTTTTTGACAGTAAATAAACTGTAAATATCAAGAGATTTTCCTAGATAACTTGAGTCTAAGAAAATTGAAACAAGACAAGCTAGATGCTTAATGGACCTAACTACCTGACGGTAAAAATTAGATAGCAATAAGGAGAAAAATTAAAACAATCAATCAGAAAAAAACTGTTAAAAAATTAAGATTCAGAAATTCTCACCCATGTTTTGGGCTAAGACACATCTTTGCACAAAAAGTCAGATAAAGATTAATGATAAAATCCCGAGAAAACGTCAAAAACAGTTTTTCTTGAATATTTCCGGGATTTTTGGCCGGACAATTTTTTTCCCAAAAATCGGGCTTCATTATCACATTTTGGGCATCACCATTTTGCATATCTGAATGTTAGTTTAATAACGTCATCAATGATGCCAAAAATTTCACTAAAAATTACAATTTATATTTGGTGCACACTTTGAAAATTTCAAGTTGATTGGATAAAGATTTCAAAAGTTATCGAAAATTTTCGAAGGGTTAATAAGGTCTTTTTGTAAAATCAAAAAACTCACTTGATTTGATCAACGATGTAAAAATAATAGATAACCAACTTGCCTTGATTCTCATAAAACATCTGTGTTGCGGTTGTAAAAATTTTGCATCGTAAAAAGTGCAATTAAATAAAAACTTGCTTCATTTGCAACCTTCTATTGGACAGAATCGATCACGTGATGTATATTTTTCCAAATTTTGGGTAAGAAAAAGTGTATTTTCCTAAAGGCAGCCTCACAGAAGGAATTTTTTAATTAGATATTATTGTTCTATAAACATGCATCTGTTTTTTTGTATCATGCAACCTTCATGCACTTTTCATACGTGAGATATCGCATTTCAAATCACACATATATTTTTCAGATAACAGCATTTTATGAGCGTTTAGTTATCTAAAGAAACCTTTATCTTTTGAAAAAAATTCCAAAATTTGCAGTAAATGACAATTCAAATTTTCTATCAATTCAGTGGATGTCAAAAAGAGTATCTAGCTAAAAGCATAACACGCACTGCACAGAGAGCTTTTTAATAGAGTGCTCATTTCAATAGGAAACACATGGTGTTCTCTTAGGGAAAAGTGCCTTCTAGAGGTAGTTGGTTATCTATTATTTTTACATCGTTGATTTGATATGGATGGAGCTATTAAACTGATTGGAGGTAGCAGTATATTGATTATCGAGGGTAGTGGTGTGTTGGTTGATACACTGGTTAAGGGTAGTGGTGTGTAGGTTGATGCATTGGTTAAAGGTAATGGTATGTAAATTAAACTTGGTAGGGTGTTGGTTGATGTACTTGTTGAAGGTAGCTGTGTGTTGGTTAATCCTACATCCTGAAGAAGAAAAAGAAAGAATATATATAAATTTAATATAAATCAGGGGTTGTGTCATCATTCCTTGGAGATAAAGAAGATTTCAGTAAGATAGAGATGGTTAGCATAAATACCCATCTTTTACTTCCATTCTCTGTAAACCATAGCATAACATAGCATCTTAATCTACTTACTACCAGAACCTGCCAGAGCAGGGATATAAAAAAATGAAAGTCTCTTAGCTCATCTGTAGGGAAATTAAATATCTAAAGTGAGGTGAGTGGAGAGGGTTTAGGATTTGGTAGCAAATAATAATGAGCTGAGCCAGGCTGAATTCTCCATGAATTTCGACCAATTTTGAGGTGGTAGAAGTTTCACAACTCCTTCTTCAGTTGACAGTGAGATAATTTTTTTTCTCTTGTCATCTGCGCCATGATTAATATCAAGAACCCACAATTAATAAAAGTTAACTAATCTTTGTTTTATTGCAGCTGAGCTCCGGAACGCATTTCAATATTAAAAAACATCTCAAAACTGAAGAAAGTTCGGTTTTTTCTTCTTCCCATCTTCTTCGTACTTAAATTGCACTAACGTCATCATTGACAACACCAAAGAAATCTAAAGCTTTTTGGAGAATAAGAGAAAGAATTGTAAACAACAAAGCAGTGATTAAGAATCAAAACTAAAGCTTTAACTCTAGGCAAAAATAATGCCCTCCCAATAAACTTGTGCATCCAAAATACCAAGAAGTGTTTCCTGATTATAAATCATAATTCTTCGAAAGAAAATACATTTTGACACTGTTCTATGAAATGAATACAACATTTAGGAAAATAAAATTTCAGTTCAGAGTTCTTCCTCTCTCAGAAAAATAATTTCAATGACTATGAAAAATCAAGAGACAAGTAACATTCTCTAGACTGTCCAGATTAAACGTACTTACTAAAATAAATTGTTTCAAAACATTCGTAAACATTTGCGCGCTCGTGTGAACACTCAAAAACATTCGATTTTTAAAGTGCTGTTTACATTTGAAAATTCGAATGTATTTTCGGCGTAAAGCTCTGTTTAGACTTACACACGGAAATAGCAACAGTTCGCTAATTTCACCTCATTGATTTCCTCGAGCAATCCCCAGACACGACCTTCTTGAATACTGCGCGTGATGATCATCATGCGTGGTAAAAAATAGCCTGGATATTCAGGCTGTAAACTATTTCACAGTCTATTTTTTTGATATTTTATGTTCTGGTTTGCAGCCTGGTCTCCCTAGAGCGATTTGCATTCTTCGTATGAGAATGCAATCTTGCTAGTAAAGATAGAACTTTCTGTTACATGAACACATGAAAAAGAAGAAAACAGAGGCAAGTACATTTTCCAAGAAAACATGGTTGGTCATGATAATGCATACAAACTTGTTCATGGACTCTGACTGGTGTAATCTTTGGATGTTTTAAATGGTTTCAGATCTTGTAAGGCTTCTTTTTATTAATTTATGTTTTGCTGCCCAGGGTTGGCTAGGAAAGTTGTGGAAACAAGCTCTATAATTTTAGAACTTTATATGTTGAGGTAGATTTTGTTTTTTCTAAAATTTTAGCTTGGATATCCAGGCTAAGTCAAAAAGTTAGCCGAGCTGAGGACAGTATCTTTATTCTGAAGCTCCAAAATAATGTTGACATATCTGATACTTTGCTTTCCAGATTGACTATTTGCTCGTGATTATTGGATTCAAGTTCAAGGGCTGCAATCTTACGGTCTTGATACTCGATTATATCCTTTTACAGGCAATATTAGCTATTCTTTTGTCCAAAAGATCTTCAAACTTAGCTAATTCGGTAGAACATCGTGTTGATTTTCCCTCGCTTTGTGACATTATAATCAGCCAAAAACTAATGAAAGCTATCAAATTAATACAGAAAAGTCAGCAAAAAAAGTATCCAAATGTACAGCAAGCCAACAAAAGAAACAAGCTAACAAATTTAAAAATTTTTTTTTTTAGTTTATGTCAGCACGAGAGCAAGACCGTATCCACCTGTCCTTGAATGTTATTAAATATTAATAATATATAATGATAATATTGGTTTAAATGGATTTTTGATGTGAAAATATTTGGAGCTGTTAAGAAAGACCATCAAATATTATTATCAAAGTGTTATATTCAGTAGATATTGCCTTTTGAGTTTTTATTTGACATCAACTAGATTAGACGCTTTTGCAACGCTCTTTGAAAAAATGGCTGAAAACAAATAAAAATATCAAAATTCATAAAAATAACATCAAAATGGATAAAGACCAGCTTTTCGAAGCAGCCTCACCACCTCAAGCTTGAACGCCGTCAAGATGTACTGAAGACGAAGACCTGGATCGCTTAACATGCAAAAAATGTAAAAGATTAGTTCATTATGAGTGCACACAGTTACCCCTGTATCAACTACAAATATTCGTGACATCCTACAACGATCATTACTTACGTTCAAACTGTGTACGAATAACGAAAAACTAAGAAATAAAGTGGGAAAAACACTCAACTTATGATGCAAAATGAGCTTAAAAAGAATAACAATAAATGATTCAACTGGTGCGTAAGAGGAAGCCGAAGAACAAATCTACGCATCGTTGAAAAATTACAAAGCAGACAAAAATATCTTCAAATTATAAACCAAAATGCTCTACAGAAGAAATCGTTGGCGATTGGGCATTAACAGATGTAGCCTAGGAATCCAAGCTCATAATCTTAGAAAAAAAAAAAAAAATACCTCACCTCACAAAGTTCTACGATTATAAAGTTTGGTGCAGGTAGATTAGTATGACACAGAATGTTACAAACAGACTTGTGTACAGACTTGTACACATTCTTCGACTTTAAAGAATTTATACATTAACATTAACATTGAGTATGCTTGTATATACTCACAATGTACACCATAACAACAAACATGAAAACATACAAAAGATTTCTTTTTTGAAACAACAAATTTATATATTGCCTAAATGAGGTAAAATGTCAAAGGTTGTATCCAATAAATCATTCAATTATATCATGATTTTGAACTTTTGTAATTCGGTATGTGTCAACAAGAATGCTAAAAAGCTTTCAATGTCAAATGTAACAAAGATATATAAACCAGTTATAAGCATTGTTACAGTCGCAGTAGAATAAAGACACTTTAAAATAAATTTTTCATCTAAAATCAACTAAAAATGAAATCAACCGATAATTTTATTTAAAAACTTACTCCTTTTCAGGGGTCTCCCATCTAACCAAAACGAAGCGTTCAGAAAGGCTTATGGTGAAATTAGAAATTTAAATGCCATGTTTAGCAAGAAATGCATGTGCTTTACTGCAACGGCAAATAAAAAAAGAAAAGAAGTAAAACTCTTACATCGAGAATCCACAAGAGATTATGTCCAGGAAAACCAAATTTGAAAATTTCGGTCAAAAAACTGAACCAAGGGACTGACTTTCTTATAGACAATAAGGGAGAATGGTGGAAGATTTGAACCAAAAAAAAAATAGTTATCTACTGCAACAGCATAGCACTTTATGGCAAAGTTTTTTTGACGTATCAGAAATATACGACAATATAGAAATATATGTCATCCATGTTGGATTACCTATGTGGAAGCCTATATTCGAGGGCTTAGAAGATAGGGTGGAGATCGTGATTGAAATAGTGTTTTTTTGTTTTTTTTTGTCCTTGTGATATTGCTCACACTGCGAAAAAATGTCGTCGAGTCGCCTGCTAAAGTGTTTTGAAGAAGTACCAGATAATGATTTTGATAATTAAAAGTATGAGAGATGCGATGAATGTGCTGTACCTAAAAGAAGTTTTTACTCCCCCGAAATTGAAAAATGTAAGATCAGCAGATGATGAAGAGAAAGACTTGATTTTGGCTTGTCCTGTTTCTGTTACTTTAAGTAATGAAGATGTGGAATCGGTTATGGAGAATGTCAACTGTATTCAAACCAAAGCTGTGATCTTTTGACCTTAGGCCTTGATGAATCTCAACATGTTTGAATTAGTTGTCAGATTATAATGAGTTATCAATTATCTTGTTTTGGGTCATAGGAAAAGTCACATTTTCGGGACTTGTTGGTCAGCCGCTCCATGCACTTTGCAAGTGAAACTTTGTTAATTTTTTGAAAATCTCTGAAAATCTGAAAGTATTCTTTTTTTGTTCTACTTGATGTACTTCCGCCATTGATGAAAAGCTAATTCAAATTTCCCTTAAAGATAAAGTTGAGATAATCAACAATGCATCTCTTTCATCCTAAGTACCATGAAAAGCACATGCCGAAATCATATTCGGACATGTGCCGACCAATCCCGATTCTATTCAATCAACACAGAAAAGTTGATATGTTTACTCGCATCGTTGAAATCATAACTAAAAATGTCATCGACGCTTTTAAGAGTCAGCAATAGAGAATGAGAGGGCATTTTTTTGTCCATTTTACCACCCTTAAGTCGTCCCAGCCTTTTTTCGCACCGAAAGAAAAATAGAAGAAAGTGTAAAAAAAGGAATGAAACTAGTTTAGGGTGGTAAATTGAATAATAAAGTGGCACGCGCCTGACCCTGCGACTCTGTTCGAAAAGGTGTATTAAGATTGACACATGCGCAATAAAATTTCTATACCTGGTCGTCAGAGATTTATGAAGCCATCTCCTTCATGTTTTGTCCTCAATTAGTCCCTTTGGTAGAATTATAACTAATTTGTTTCTTCTATACAGTAAATATAAAACGATGCAGGTAAATCAACACTATCAGGGGATAGTTCTTAGTTCCTGGCAAGCTTTTAAATCAGCACAATACAAAACCTTTTTTCAAGTTTATAAACCATTCAGACAACAGTTATGCCTTCGTTTCAATGTCAAAGAACACCCGGACCTCTTGCGTACCTCTACTTTCCTTAGATCATTTTTGCTGCCTGTTTTCATTGCATTTGTGAGATAGGTTCCAGTTACCTCTTTGCTGTAGAATACTTTCAATGAAGACTGAGTATAGATAGAAATGAATCGAGATGAACCGTGGCGAGACATAACAATTCTAAAATCGAAAAAAGTGGTGACTCAGCAAAAGTAAGCGTTAGAAACGGTTTTATCTGAGCCTGAATCTCACCAACGGCTGATCTAAACATATTAAACCATGTATTTTTCTGCCCATGATCAGGGCTAAAAGATGAGCTGGTTGTAGAAAATAGCCATTATGCATTTGAGGGTGTTCCCATCTTCCTGGGGTGGAGCTTTTTTCGGTGATTCCTGAAATATTTCTGGATTATTTTTGTCCAGGTTTTGGCTAATTGTACCTAACTATTTACATTTCTTTCTTTTGTTAGGTTTCAAAAGCAAATTCTTTAAAAAGTTTTACTTTGTTCCAAGCAGACGTTTATTCAGATTATTCATATGTTAAAATAATTAAATGATTTGTTTGTGTTCGTCAAAGCCTGGTATTTTGGTTTGGTTTCTCCATCCAAATTGTCTTAAACTACAAGGGGGTCAAAACCACATCCACCTTACTTACTTCTTCCTCTTTCTGTAAAGAGGGAACATAAAGTTTATGTTAAAAAACAAATTCGTCCTTGATTTTTAACTGTATATATTTACATATAAAACTTTAGTACATGTGGGAAAAACTATTCAAATAGAGTTATATCTCTGAAGAAGTTAATCAAATTTCACAAGACACTAAAACATTTCCCACATATGACAACAATCAAATGACCAATGCATTTTAACAACCCACAATCCTAAAAGTCAAAAGACAAAACAGCAAAATAAGCCAAATTTCACACTAGAGACAAAGAACTAGAACAATTAAAAACAAATATAGCGAAAAGGAACCCAATTTTTTAAATGAAAATAGTGCGGAAAGATGAAGACCAAAGTCTGAGATCAGGTGCAGTACCTAGAGTAAGCATCCCCTGCCACCCGCCAGTCACTCACTATACACTAATAATTTTTGAAACATGGAATTTTTCGGAAGTTACCCAATTTGCCGTCTTAGTACAAACATAAATGTTGGTTTACCTCTCCATTTGAATTCATTTTTTCTGATTTCTGTCGAATGTGTGGTCATTTTGGACTGGCATAACCACTGACCTTTATATACCCTGGACCAAGCTTCTCAACCCCAGCCAAGCAAAATCTTTGATCAGAGTTTTTTGAAAAGTAGTACCCTAATGGCGGCACTACTCGATAGCGGTGTAAATGCATCGAGAGCGCTAGATCTACTTTTTGCTCTAATTCTTTTGATGATGCAGCGGCGTTAGATGTTAATTTTTAACATTACAATGACTTCATCTCGGGTACCATTTCCAAAAAAACTCTAATCAAAGATGGCGGATATTGCTTGGTCCAGGGGTATTCATGATAGCACCCTTGCAATGTCTCCACGCGTCGCATTGCGTAACATTACGTAATGCGTTCTTGCCGCCATGTTGGGAAAATATCAGGTGGCAGATTCAACGTGTATTCCCAAATCCTCCCTTTCTTTTAAACTATAACCATTTATGGGAACTTTGGAAAAATCTCAGGGTTTTTTGTTTCTAAATACTAAAATAAATCTTTCCCTCGAAATAACGCCATCTATGGGATTCGAACTCACGATGAGTCTACAAATTTCAGTATAGTGAGGGAATAGAAGTGCCATTGCGCCACCAACTGTATCATTTGAGCGAACTTATTTTTTTATTAAAATATCGGTTTGAAGACTAGGACCGACACTTGGAAACGAAACCGAAACAAAAGTAAACAAACCAGGTAAATGGTACCGAGCTCGAGTTAGAAAAAAAACATTAAAATCGAAAGCAGGAAAGTGAAAGTAAGACGTTAGTAGGATAATAAATGGATGGAGAAATCAAAGATTCTAGGAGCAAACGTTCATCCTATTATCATAAGTTATCAGCTGAAGTATGATGCCAAGCTTCTTCCAATGCAGCTTGTGTATGATCCACTTGTGATTGGAAAAACATACTACCAGTTGACTGACCATTTTGAACGATGGCCAAATTTGAGTTATGCTGATATATATGCATATCTCATTGACCACCCCAGCACATATAGCCATCAGCAGTTGAAGGCATACGGACTCTTTTCAGCTAGAGTTAACCACAATCCTACTAAACTATTTGACATACAAAACCAAAAGCTTCATTTCCATGACATTATTGCGTTAAGTAAACGTTATTTCAACAGTATGGAAATTTCAGAAGAAGAGATTGCTTTTATTGAATTCAAAAACAGAGAGCAGGCTAAATCTAATTTTTGGTTCAATATGAGAGCTGGTATCATAACAGCCAGTAATTTCCGTAAAGCCTGTCACACAGATATTCAAAACCCTTCTCAAACATTGATTTTAGACATTTGCTATCCATCTACTAGACGTTTTACTTCAGCATCAACAGAACATGGCAATAAATTTGAAAAGGATGCACGAAATACCTTAGATGTATACTTAAGCTCGCAGCATCAGAATTGTGTGATTAAGGATTGTGGGCTTTATCGATCGCAAGACTATCCATTTTTGAGTGCTTCTCCAGATGGAATAATGGAGTGTTTTTGCTGTAGTTGAGGTAAAATGTCCCCATAAATGTACAAAGTCTGATATGATTCACCTTGCAGACACAGATAATGATTTTTGTATGGAAAAAGAGGAAGGGACTGAAAATAAATACACACTTAAACAAGATCACCCCTATTATTATCAAGTACAGTTACAAATGTTAATCACAGGAATACCTAGAAGCTACTTCATTGTTTACTCACCTACTGTATCTCTGATTCAAGAAATTTTTATAGATCCTGATTTTCTTAGTGAGAAAGTTCCAAGCAGTTTTATGTTAATGTTATTTTGCCAGAATTAACCAGCAAATGGTACTCAAGGAAATATTCAGATATTACAGAATTTGCAATCGAAAACACTTCCTCCGTTGCTGAAAATGATTCAGAAGATTTGTGTTGTACATGTAATAGG